>NC_133652.1:127211157-127340586 GCF_009905375.1 Apium graveolens | reverse complement strand
AATCTGAATCACCTGGTGGGGGTCCTCTGACAGGTGGCCTCATGCCTGGAGGTGGAATAGCCTGCAATGGTACGGGCTGCAACACCGGTGGAGGTAGAATAGCCAATGCTGGTGGAATAACAGGACGTGGATCCGATGCTGGTGCTCCAACTGAAGGCTCTGAGTAATCAGCTGATACAGGAATAAAAGAGTCGGCCATCTCTGCTATCTGAAATCATATCGTAATATAAGAATCTCTTACCATGACACAAACTATAGTAATACCGGTTATACCATAACACTCAACCTCTCGACGTTCTATCATCCTATACCTTACTTTTAATCCTATCCCTCTACCCATTCCCGTCAACCTAGGCTTGTGTCAGTGACTTATAACCTGTAGCTCTGATACCAAACCTGTGGCGCCATCCAAACCCGGGTCAGAAGTTTGGGGTCCACACACACACCTTATTTATAACCTGCTTATAACAATAATAAATATAATAATAATATATGCAGTGATCCTACTTACCAACCACCATGGACCGCAACAGGTTAAAGTATGCACACAAGCCAAACACACTAATATATTACAAACCGTTTAAATCCCAACTATTTCAAACTCAAACTGAGTATTAAACATTATTACAAACTTTTACAAATTTAACTTATCCCAAAAGAAGCCTACTAGCTCAGCTTTCTCAACCTGAACCCCTAGCTCTCGCGCTGGACTGGGGATCCTCTTTACCAACTGGTTCCTTTTTAACTGGAAAGAATATAAACAACATCGCACAAATGAGCTAACTAGCTCACCAAGTCATAATGACAAAACTGAGAATAATGATCATCAGATGAATATGGTTATGATATCAAGTGAACAATGGATTATGATTTAGAATTGGATACTATATTTTTAATTTAAAAACCAAGGTTAGGCTGCTGATCAGTCACGCACTAACCCCGAGCAAGGCACACATCATTGCTCTAACTACTGGATCCAAGGCACACATTGGCCTAACTTGACCATTATATGGTCTGACCACGAATCTGGTCCACAATTTTATAAAAACAATCCAATTCTAACATAACAACAGAATATACAATAATAAACAATAACCAGAATCAATAACAACAATAAGTGTTTAACAATGAAAGGGTTTTAATCCTTGTGAGGATCAATAAGGTAATTTAAAAGCTTGGATGCTGGGTAATGAAAGAATTGAATAACAAAGGAATCAACAATTCAGGGTTTCAAAGATTTGGGCTTTCAAAGCATAGGATACAATGTTTGAATATACAAGTAATTTAGTTCAGTGTTTGGGATTTTGTTTGCATGTATTTGTGGAGTAGTATCGTATACTTGAGATTTGTGTTTAGGTATACAACAATCAATGGTCTAGAAAGAATAAGGTTTATGGCTCAAGAACAATAACTAAAATCAGGATTTAGGTTTCTGTGCTTCAAAGCACTTGCAATATCACAGGATTATCAAATACTACAATATCTCGAGAAAGTTCAGAACACTTGCCTGGTATTAGCTTACTACACTGTACTCGCTTCCAATCACAACCGTTTTACTCCTCAACTACCTGTTTCCCTTTTCTACGTCTTGCTTCTTCTGCTCACATATCATAAGCATCTATCAATAATTTACTCATGTAATTCTATTCAACACATACTTCTATCTACCCTTCGTTTTACCCAAATCCGATTAACGGATTGAAAGTTATGCAATAATCAAGTAAACACCGAATATATAGACCGATAGTCAATTAACAAGTCACATATAGCACATAATACATCACGTAATCAATGATATATTATTTATAAAGAAGTCTCGGGTCATAAATAGGCTTTCTGGTATTTATAATGATTTTTAAAACATTTTTCAGAATTAAAACGGGTCGTTGGATCAATTTCGGGTTAATAAACAGGGTTCGGTTGGCCCATTCTGGCTCCGAAATAATTTTAGAATAATTATCGAGCCTTAGAAATAATTTAGAATAATATTTTAAAGCTCGAAACTATTTTTCAGAATTTTTAAATCATTTTTAAATAATTAAATCTAATTAAATAACTAATTAAAATCAATTAATAATTAATTAAATCAATTAATCAATTAATTTTCGAATTAATTGACCAATTAATCAATTATAAATTAACTGAAATTAATTAACTAATTAATTTAGATTTATTTTTGAATTAAAAATAATTTTCAGAATTAAAATAATAATTTTTAGAATTTTCAGAAATTAAAAACGAATTTTTATAAAAAAAGTAAATAGGAAATATGATTTTTAAACATTTTTAAAACAGAAATCCAATTTTTGCAAACTCTGGAAACTACAGGGACCAAACTGCATCGTTTTCAAAACTGCAGGGACCAAACTGCAATTTTGCAGTCTAGTCGCCGGAAAAAGTCGGGGATGGCCGGAGAACACGTTCCCGGCGTCCTCACCCCACCAACACCTCCAGATCACATCTACACAACATCAGGAACACAACCATGCAATCAATTCATCCTAACAATCCCTGAGTTGGCCGGAATTTGGCCATGAAATTTCCCAGTTTCCGGCGAACATCGGAAAACTTCAAAACACAACTCCCTTCTCTACAGACCTCGTTGGTTCATGAAACTTATACAACTAGATTGCAAATTTCACAGAGAATACAACCCACTATAACACAACATCAATCTATCACAGAATAAGAAACCCCCAAATTTCAATTAAGAACATTCATACGGGTTATAAACCCTAATTTTGAAATTCGAAAATCAAACTCAATTTTGAACATGTTATTGAACTCCAAATCACACTTATGACATATAAAAATTATCAGGAAAACAAGCTCTACAACATGCAATCATCAAATAATACAAACAATCATCCGAACAAAAATTCATATTTTTAATAAAATAAATTCGAAAATAAATAAATTTTTATAAATTAAACCTTTGATTCTGCAGGTGTATGGATTACAGATTCTGATAGAGCTTCTCAAGACCTTCAAATCCAGTACTCGGGCTTTTCAAACAAAGATCAATAACACCTTCAAAAGTTGGTTTGATTCTTGAAACAGTTTATGAATATAGGATTTTTCTCTGTAAAATTATATATTTATATGTCTGCAAAAGATTTTGATACGAAATAAAATACGGAAAAGGCTATTTATATTTACGGAAAATTTGTATCCCGTTGGATCATTCCGGATATAAAACGGTACATTTATCTGTAAAAACTGATCCAAACGGTATCGGTTTTCGGGATAATTATCCAAATCAGTACAATTTGTACTGCGGTCTTGGTCTCAGCGCCTGGTTACACGTATTACGAAGTGATAATTGGGATAGTTTAATAAAAAGCTCCCGTTTATCGAAAATACGGGTTTTATTGATTTACCGAAACGAATATTGTATTGAAAATGTTGCACCGGGACCCGCGCAGGACAAACCGTAAGCCGGATCGAAAAAGTCGAAACATGGAATATGCTCGGAATATTACAATTAGGTTTGGAAGGAGTTCTCGAAAGAGTTTCGGGTTCCAAAAATGTAACAACGATTGACGTCGGTTGGTTCCCGTTTTTATAAAATAGATTTTAATTACCCGAAAAAAGATTTTAGAAATTTCATATGATTCTTATAAATCCATAAATCAACATAAAAATAATTAGGAAGATATAACAATTATCTATATTTTATTTTGGACATATAAAAATTAAAATACTCAATTAATATTATTTTTGAATATTCAAGTACATATAACACTTAACAATTAGCTCATAGAATAGATACTGAACACACATAATAATTATAAAATAGCAAAAATAATTACACGATATATCCCGGATATTACAATCCTCCCAAGGAATAGGTGCTTCCATTTCAACAAATTTCTTCACCAATTCTTCCTTGCCCAGAGTAGGTACTGGAGTCTCAACAGAAACACTATCATCAGAACTTGAGGAAGACTCATTCTGTTCTGATAGCTCAACAGTGTGTGAAGCAACTGGAGATTCAGGAATAATATCATCTAAATTTTGATCAGCAGAATTTATCTCCAGAGCTGGTGTCTTTGATGTAGATGGAGCTTCCAGATAAAGAACTTCAGGTATATTCAAATTATGAATATCTATTTCAGAATTATCAGGTTATTCTTTAGCATCATCTGTAGCTTTAATAGGAGAGACAGGAGGGGTAAGAACTGTGTCATTAGCAGTGTTTTTGGCTTGAGCTAGAAGGGCTTCAATGATAATTGGTTCTTGTGAGATCAGAGATTCCTGATCCCCTTCCTCAGCTTCTTCAGTATCTTCTGATATAGCCTTAGCCAAATACCTCCTTGCCTTCATTTTCTTCAATCTCCTTGCCAATGAAGGAGTTGCTTCAGCAGCATCAGAATTTACAGCTTTCCTTTTCAAAGTATCAGAACTTTGAGCTGCTGTTTCTTTCTGATAAGTAACATTCTCAGCTTCAACTATCACAGGTTCAGATGCATGAACTCATGCTTCAATTATTTCCTCTTCACGCTCAGACTCATCTATGAGAATCATCTTCCTTCTCTTTTGTGGAGGTTGAGGAACAGACTTTGTTCTCTTAGAAAGTTTGGAAGATGAAGGTCTGGTTGTTTGTGCTGATGGTTCAGAAGTCTGAGGTGTTTGTGTAGAGGTGGTAGGTGCTAATGGTTGAGGTTCTGATGGTTGGACATCAGGATATAATGCAGTGAATTTCACTAGATCATAGATTATTAAGGCTTGTTTGACAGATAAAGGTATTCGGAGGGGTCTCAACACAGCCTTCTTATTATCAGTCGATAATAAGTCATTAAAAGCTCGTTTGGCTAGTTTGAATAATGGAAGTAATTCATGAGCTACTTGGGGCTTATTATCACAACAAAAGCTATAAATAAGCTGACAGAATCTATCAAAATAAATAGTATTTCTATCTTCTATCATCCTATCCCCAATGAAACCTAAGACAGCACTTGCATAATCAAAATCAGTTTGATTAATGAGAGCATACCCGATTTGTTGAATCAGGATGGGGATGGCATCAAAATTAGAACATTTGTTTGCAAAGGCCTTGGTGTTGCAGTCAAAGAAGAAACTCCATTCCCTCCTTATGTAAGGTCTCTTCAATTGACCCAGCTTGGCCAATGTCCTTTCATACCCCAGATTGGCCATCATATTTTGAAGAACTGGCTCCTCAACAGTAGAGTAAACGTAGTTCTCAGGCAACTGCAGTGCTTGTCGAACCGTAGCCCAAGTGACGACATGCTCGTCCTCCCCTGATGAAAAGATTATACTTGGGGACCCTTGAGCACCACCATCATCATATACTCCACTTCTCCAGAACTCCAGCACTTGAGTTCTAGAGACTGCATCAGGTTGGGTTAGAGCGTACCCAATATCAGAATTAGTGAGAAAATCCCGAATGAAGTGAAGTTCCGATGGAGCTTCAGACTTGCTAAGAATGGCGGAGTAGTTATTAGGAAAAAACTTAGCTCCATTGAAAATTACGTCTTTTGGTGCCATCTCTGTAAGAAATTAAGTGAGAATGAGAGTGTTTGCAAAGTGTTTGTTAAAAGTCCTGAAAGAAAACGCTTCAGAGAATATTAGAGAGAGAGAGAGAGAATAAGAGAGATGAAAAGTAGAAAAGTAAGTAAAAGATTATAAAATCTGTTAACTCCCATATATATACTCTATCCACTCAACAATTATATTTTTGAAGCATAATATACACTTTACACCTGGCACCGTGTGAACAGTCAATAAACGGTTAGAAAGGAGTTAATGGGCACGTAAAATAGGCAATAATTACCGTGCACATGCAGATTGTAAGGACATACACGTTAACCACTAACCCATAATGATTATGACTATTTTTATCTCACCCAAATTTATTCTGATTTAAATATGACTGTTTCATAATTTACCACAAATAAGTCAAGTAAAGAGAAATGCCACGTAAGCATCAAGGATTCCATCAGGATTTAATATCAGAACTTGACTTATATCAGATTTTAACAGTCAACAGAACATGGCTTCTGTACTCAAATAGTGAATATCTTTTTCTGTGATTCTTCATACAAATCTGACTTGTTTTCTTCAGAGTTTAATCATCAGAACTTCCATCAGAACTTGTCCTCAGAAATTATGCAAATGACACTTAACTGTTTGTCAAAAACAACTTAATCACCACAGTAATTTTTATCATTCATATGGAGTGAAAGTGTATGCATTCAGCAAAATATCAGATAAAGATTAAAGTCTGATCAACTTCAGTACATCTTAGAAATAAGGCATAACTAAGAAAAATGCTTAAAATCTGTCATCAATCATGATGTCTATTATAGAACAAATTTATGCAAGAGTCCACCTCAACTGTTTGTGCTTATTTTATGCATCTTTTGAAATTCCTTTTTACAGTGGCTTCTCAGTGTAAGTGAGTCATGACTGCTTATCAGAATTTATGATGTTATCAGAGTATTTCTCCAATAATCATAGAGTGTAAAAAGTCACCAAGAATTATTTTTTTGCTTTTCTAATGCATATTACTTAATACCAGCAATTCGCTTGGGTCTTCCCTTCCATATTTTTACTCTAGATCTCAAAGGAGTACCTGACTTTTATTTTTTATTTTTTTTATTTTTTTCTTTTGATAAGTGAGGCTTATCAGCACTTAGTTCATTCTTAAGATTTACTGACATCATAATTTGACAGATAAGAAACAAGAATCTAGTTTGTGACTTAGTAATAAGATACACAAAGTAAACTTGACTAAGCTCAATATCAGAATCTGCTTGTGATAATGAGTTTCCACATAAACAACTAATTCAGACATGGGATTTCTAGTATGTTAAAGACTATTAGGTCAGCATCTAGCACAGTTATCCTCATTGGAATGAATAGCCACAGAACATTCAAAACACTTATCAGAGTATATAAATCCACATCAGATAACAATCAGCATTTAATGAATTTTCAAATTAAGCACATATTACATATAGATAATATAATCTGTAAATACTGATCATAAAGTTTGATGCATGAGAACAAAAACTAAGCAGATTTAGAGAAAGAACCTGAAACCATTCCAAGTTCATTTACCAATCTTATAAAAGTAGCTTCACATAGGGGTTTTGTGAAGATATCTGCTAGTTGTTGATCTGTTGGAACAAAATGCAATTCTACTGTACCTTCATCCACATGTTCCCTTATGAAATGGTACCTTACACTGATGTGATTTGTCATTGAGTGTTGAACTGGATTACCTGTCATAGCAATAGCACTTTGATTATCACAGTAAATAGGGATTTTAAAAAATTTTAACCCATAATCCAGTAACTGATTCTTCATCCAAAGAATCTGTGCACAACAGCTCCCTGCAGCAATATATTCTGCTTCTGCATTTGATGTGGAAATTGACTTTTGTTTCTTGCTAAACCAAGAAACCAATCTGCCTCCAAGAAATTGGCAGTTTCCACTAGTGCTTTTCCTGTCAATTTTGCATCCTACAAAATCTGCATTTGAGTAACCAATTAGCTTAAAATCTGATTCCCTAGGATACCATAATCCTAGATCAGCTGTACCCTTAAGATACTTGAAAATTCTTTTCACAGCTAATAAGTGAGGTTCTCTTGGATCAGCCTGAAATCTTGCACAAAGACATGTAGCATACATGATATCAGGTCTACTTGCAGTTATATAGAGTAATGAGCCAATCATACCTCTGTAGTTAGTAATATCTACTGATTTACCAATATCCTTATCTAACTTGGTTGCAGTGGCCATGGGAGTGGATGTAGTTGAACAATCTTGCATTCCAAATTTCTTCAGTAAATTTCTGGTATACTTGGATTGACAGATAAAAGTTCCTTCTTCAGTTTGCTTGACTTGAAAGCCCAGAAAATAGTTGAGTTCTCCCATCATACTCATTTGATATCTTGACTACATTAGCTTTGTAAACTTCTCACACAGTTTGGAATTAGTAGAATCAAATATGATATCATCAACATATATCTGTACCAAAAGTAAGTCATTTCCATGGTTGAGGTAGAATAAAGTCTTGTCAATTGTGCCTCTATGAAATCCACTTTCCAGAAGAAATTGAGCTAAAGTCTCATACCATGCTATTGGAGCTTGCTTAAGGCCATAAAGTGCTTTTTCAAGCCTGTAGACATGGTTGGGAAATTTAGGATCTACAAAGCCTGGAGGTTGTTCAACATATACCTCTTCTTCCAATTCTCCATTGAGAAAAGCACTTTTTACATCCATTTGAAAGACTTTAAACTTCTTGTGAGCAGCATATTCCAAAAAGATCCTTATGGCTTCTAATCTTGCAGCTGGTGCAAATGTTTCATCATAATCAATACCCTCCTGCTGAGAGTAACCTTTAGCAACCAGTTTTGCTTTATTCCTTATAATTATGCCATCACTGTCAGTTTTGTTTCTGAACACCCATTTTATACCAACAACTGATCTATTCTTTGGTCTTGACACTAGGGTCCAGACTTTATTTCTTTCAAATTCATTTAACTCTTCCTGCATTGCTTGCACCCAATCAGCATCTTGAAGAGCTTCTACCACTTTTTTAGGTTCAGTCTGAGATAGAAAAGAATGATAAAGACATTCATTTGAAGTTGCATTTCTAGTTCTGACACCTGCTTTAGGATCCCCAATGATTAAATCAGGTGTATGTGCTTTAGTCCACTTCCTTGCAGATTAAAGTTGATCTCTAGAACTGGATCCTCCCCCATGATCCATGTTGTCTCCATCAGCATTTTCTGATGCTCCCCTGTAGTTATGCTCTCTGAGACTTCAAAATTTGAATTTGATTTTTCAGGATTTGAAGAATCAGAGCTTCTAGAATTATCAGAGTTTGGCTCATCAGAACTAGATGAATCCGAACTTAAAGAGCCAGTGACAGGTTCTGATGCTTCTCGAGAGTCATGAGATGTGGTAGGTTCTTCAGCTTGCTCCCCCTGGACAGGTGCATTTTCCTTTGGAGTTGTTGCCACCGTTTTAATGACATCAGAACTTAATCCATCAGAACTTACATGATCAAAATTTTCAGAATCAGAATATAAATCTTCATTCTCAAATCTCATCTGACCATGATCATCGAAATCTTCAAGTCCAGTAATATTCTTATCATCAAAAGAGACATTGATAGATTCTATGACAACTCTTGTTCTCAAATTGTAGACTCTGAAGGCTTTTGTGGAAAGTGGATATCCAACAAAAATTCCTTCATCAGCTTTTAGATCAAATTTTGACAGCTATTCAGGATGAGTCTTAAGAAAAAAACACTTGCAACCAAATACATGAATGTATTTCAGATTTGGCTTCTTCTTCTTCACCATTTCATATGGTGTTTTTCCATGCTTGTTTATGAGTGTAGCATTTTGTGTAAAACAAGCAGTCTACACAGCTTCAGCCCAGAAATAGGTTGGTAGCTTTGCTTCATCAAGCATTGTTCGTACAGCTTCAATGAGAGTCATGTTCTTTCTTTCTACAACTCCATTTTGCTGTGGAGTTCCAGGTGCAGAAAATTCCTGTTTAATTCCATGATCTTTGCAGAACTCTTCCATGATTGAATTCTTGAACTCAGTGCCATTATCACTCCTTATTATTTTAACAGAATCTTTGATCAATTTATCTAGCTGTCTGACATGATCAGTTATGGTAGATGCAATTTCAGTCTTCTTGTGCAAGAAGTACACCCAAGTGTACCTTGTGAACTCATCCACTATAACCATAGCATATTTCTTCTTTGCAATAGACATGACATTGACTGGACCAAATAGATCAACATGCAGTAGGAGATAAGGCTCAAGAATTGATGACTCAGTTTTGCTCTTGAAAGAAGATTTTCTTTGTTTTGCCTTCTGATATGAATCACAAAGGCCATCAGGAGCAAATACTATTTTTGGCAGTCCTCTCACAAGATCTTTCTTTACAAGCTCATTTATATTGTTGAAATTTAAATGAGAGAGTTTCTTGTGCCAATTCCAGCTTTCTTCAATTGATGCTCTACTCAACAGACAGATTGCAGAACCATCAGTACTTGTTGAAAGTCTGGCTTCATAAATGTTACCATGCCTGAATCCTTTCAGAACCACTTTGCCTGTTGAATTATTTATTACTTCACAGTGTTCTTCAAAGAAATCCACATGATAACCTCTGTCACAGATTTGACTTTTACTCAACAGATTTTGTTTAAGTCCTGAGACAAGAGCTACTGACTCAATGATGACATTCCCAAGATTGATCTTGCCATATCCCATAGTTTTCCCAATGTTGCCATCTCCATAAGAAACTTCTAGGCCAGCTTTCTCCACAAAGTCTGATAGCAGGGCTTTATTTCCAGTCATATGTCCTTAACATCCACTGTCCAGAACTAGGATGTTCTTCCTATTGCCCTGCAATCACAAAGACCACTAAAGGTTAGTTTTAAGGACCTAGACTTGCTTGTATCATTTGGCCTTTTTAAGTTTGTTAACATTTGCAGCGGATTTAACATCAGAGTTTATGCTAACATTTTCCTTATCAATATTAATAGTATCAGACTTTGCATCATACATTATACTAGAAGGAATTAAAGTAACTTTCTTCAAAGAAGGTTTAATCTGATAATAATCATAGTACAAAATATGATATTCCTTACAAGTATAAATGGAATGCCACACACTACCACAGTGAAAACAAGGATTTTGTGGCTTAAACCTAACAGACTGGCTCTTAACTCCTGACTTAGAAGGCAAGGAGTTTATATTCTTATTCTTCCTACAAAAAGAAGCCAGATGGTTTATGTTTCCACAGTTATAGGATTTCTTTCTAGGAGCATTATGAATAGGCATATAATTGTTGCTTTTATTCACACCTTCCTTTCCATTTCTATTTTTCCTAGCTTCCTTTACCTTATTTACACTGGTAATTTCATTCAGCTTATGTTTAAGCCGCTTCTTTGTCATTAAGCCTATGTTGACTTCAGTTGGTTTATCCAATTATAATTTGTCAGAAGTTGACTCTGCTATCACTTCTGACTCAACATCTTTCATCTTTTCAGAATCAGACTTTACAGTTTAAGTTACAAATTTAACAGGATTTACCTTTGTCTTAGTAGTCTGTTTAACAATAATTGGCTTAACTTGTTCAGTTCCTTTTTCACTTTTCTCATCTCTATAACCTAAGTCCTCTTTCCAGTTTCCACTACTTAGTATATCCTGAGTTGCTCTGCCAGAGTTAGTCCAAGTCCTGATAATCTCTCTCTCCTTTTCTAACTCAGTTTTTAGAGATTTATTCATTTTAGCACTTCATCTCTCACATAAAAAGCATCATCTCTATCCTTCTGAGTTTGATGGAACATAACTAACTCTTTTTCTAAATAATCATTCCTCTTTTTAAAAGCAAAATTTTCAGAAGTTAATCTTTCACATGTTAAAGTTTGATCTCTATAGCTAATAAACATTGTTTTAAGATATAATCTCAACTCAGTAATATCATCAGTATGAAAGGCATAAGATGTTTGAGGTACCTTTAACTCAGCAGCATCAGAACTGCTATCAACATTTGCCATCAAGGCATAGTTCTCCTTATCTTCAGAATCTGAGGTGTCTTTCCAGCTTTTCTTCTTTGTGACAAGTTCCTTGCCTTTATCACTTTTTCCTTTCTTGCAGTCTGGAGATGTGTGGCCTTTCTCACCACAGTTGTAGCATTTGACATTTGAGTAATCTACTCTGTCAGACTTTCCTTTTTTGCCTTCAGATTTTCTGAAACCCTTCCTATCAGAACTTCTTTCTTTCCTGGAAAACTTCTTTCCTCTTCTGAATTTCCTGTAGGCTATCTTTGTGATATTCTTCACCATAAGAGCACACAGCTTCATCATCTCTCCATCTCCATCTACTTCAGGTAGACTTTCAGTTTCTGAATCATCATCAGAACTTGATGATTCTGAATCAGACTTTATGATGAGAGCCTTTCCTTTTCCTTTCTTTGAGACAACCACTTTGGGGGATTCCTCCTCAGCATTAAAAGCAATTGTTCTTGACTTTCTCCCATGTCTCTTGCTTCTTTGATACATCTCAAGTTCATTAGTCTTGAGCATTCCATAAATTTCATCAAGAGTAGTTTCATCAAGAGCATAGTTATCTCTTATAATAGTAGCTTTCAAATCCCAACTTTCAGGAAGAGCTAAAAGGAATTTTAGATTTGAATCTTCAATGCATATTCCTTGTCCACTAGTGACAGATTATTCAAGAGTTTGACAAACCAGTCATATAAGTCAGTTAATGACTCATCACTTTTTGAGTCAAAGTGCTCGTACTCTTGAGTGAGTATAGTCCTCCTGTTTTTCTTGATTACATCAGTTCCCTGACACCTTGTCTCCAAAGCATCCCATATCTCCTTTATAGTCTTGCAATGAATTACCTTATTTGACATGACATTATCAATAGCACTATGCAGGAAATGCCTTACCCTTGCATCCTTGGCAATAGATGAGATGTCTTCAGCTGTGTACTCACCTTTCTCCTTTGGTATGGTCTTTGCTGGTTGATCAGCAACTACAACAGAGAGTTTGGTAGGCTTATGTGGTCCTTCATTAATTCTGTCAAGGTATTCTGGATCTGTAGCTTCCAGAAACATAGCCATCTTCACTTTCCATATGGGATACTTAGACAGTTTCAGTATGGGAACCCTGATAGTCTCATATCGACTATGGGTTTGAGTCTTTGAAGTTTCTTCAGTTTTAGCGGGCTTGGTTGGATTTTCTGCTTCTTCAGATATGATTATTTTGGATCTTTACTGTATGTGTGTTAACAGATAGGCTCTGATACCACTTGTTAGGTCACACAACACTGTAGAAGGGGTTGAATACAGTGTAGAATACAATCAAATCGATTTAAAGCACAAGTAACAGAAAATAGATGTATTCGATATAACAAACTCTATTACAGTGGAATTGTTCTCTCTCAGTGATGAACAAATATCACAAGAGCTGCTAGGTTACAATATATGATCTTCTCGATGATCATAACTCTTTTAGAGTAAACCTATGTATTTTTTTATGTAGACACCTAGTTACAAGATAACTTCTAGTTGATATGGAATATAATTCTTTCTCCTAAAATATATCAACCAGATATCTTATATAATACTTCTAGTCCTCGAACTCTTTCCATGCATATCTTCTTCTTGTATTAGTCTCGATCTTCTCTCCTGTGAATCAACTTACTTCCTTAATTGTTAGTCCTCCAGTACTTAAGTTCTGATATCCATCTTCTGATATTATCTTCTGATAATCTAAGTCCTGATATCCTTAAGTCCTGATTCCAGTAAGTACTGATATTTCCTGTTAGTTAAGATCTGAAAACTAAACATGAAACATATTAGACATGACATCTCAAATATATCCAACAACTGGTCCAAACAAATCCATGTGTAACAGTTCCAAAGGTTCTTCAATTGTTAAATTAAGCTTCTTTCTGAATGATGCTTTGATTTATTTTCCCTTTTTGAAAGCATCACACAGTCCATCCTTAGAAAACTCCACTTGAGGAGTACCTCTAACCAGTTCTTTCTTTACAAGCTCATTAATGGTCTTGAAGTTTAGATGGGATAGCTTCTTGCGCCATAGCCAACTTTCAGCTTGACTTGCTTTACTGAGAAGACAAGTAATAGATTCTACATTTGATGAGTTGAAGTCAGCTAGGTACACATTTCCTTTTCTCACTCCAGTGAGAATCACTTTGTTGCTCCTCTTATTTGTCACAACACAGGCTTCTGAGTTGAAGGTTACTGAATTGCCTTTATCACAAAGCTGGCTGATACTCAACAAATTGTGCTTGAGACCATCCACTAAGGCAACCTCCTCAATGATGACATTATCTTTTGAAATCAAGCCATATCCCACAGTATAACCCTTGCTGTCATCTCCAAAAGTAATACTTGGGCCAACTCTTTCCTTGAACTCTCTGAGCAGGGTAGAATCTCCAGTCATGTGTCTTGAACAACCACTATCCAAGTACCACAGATTCTTTCTATTTCCCTGCACACAAAATTATCATGCACATTTTGATTAACAGGAAATGGCATGCTATTAGCAAACATGTTATTCCAGTAGGGCATGCTAAATGGCATTTGAGGCATACTAAATGCAGTATAATAAGGATTAGGTGCAAATGGCATATTAGCAAATTGTGCATTCATATTCTGTGTAGACATAGCATTCATAGGCATCGAAGGCATGACATTCATGTTGGGAAAAGGAGGTGGCACATATATGGAAGTGGGCATGACAGTTTTGCAATTAACAGATAGATGATTTACACTACCACACTTAACACAGATTTTTCTTGGAGCATACTTATCAAGTGTGTAGTTGTTATGTTTGTTAATCCCTACTTTACCATTTCTATTATTTTTCTTTTTAGCCTCTGTTTTAACCTCAATCGTTTCTAGTCTGTCATTCAACTGCTTGATGAACAGATGGCCAACATTCACTTTCTTCTCCTTCTTTACTTGACTAGTTTCTCCTAAAATGAAGTTTTTGGAAATAGATCCATATTTTTCATTTAACTTAGCAAGTTTGGATTTACTCACAGGTTTGCTTACAACCGACGGATGGGGATTTATGTCACTCGACAGATAATCCTTTTGGTTATCCGACGGATGGCTCTCATCATCCATCGAGTCCACATCTGTTAGCAATCCTTGAACCAAATTGGATTCCAGCTTCTCCTTATTCTTCTTCCAGGCTGCATCATAAAAGGACTCAATACCTTGAACTTTGGTGATTTAAGCATGAAAATCTCTAGATTTTTTCCATGCCTTAATCACCTCCTGTTCTCGTTCAAGCTGCTTCTTCAAAATCTCTTCTTTCTTCAAGGACTCGGTTAATTCATCCTTAGCAATCTTACACTCAATTCTCAATTTTTTAAATTCAATAAACTAAGACTCTAGCACATTATTTCTTTCACTTAGAAACAAATTGTTTTCTTTGATTTTAGCATTTTCCTTAGTGAGGGACTTAAGTGTAACACGCAATTGATATAATTCTGTAGACATGTCACTTATTGCATCATTACACTCAGCTTTAGATAAATGTGCAAGGTTAGTGGTGATTACCTGATTACTTGAAGAACTTGTCTCTGTTTCATCAGACTTGGCCATTAGGGCTAGATTGACATAGCTGACATCTTCATCCTCATCCAGACGATCTGCTGCCCAGTCATATTCTTGTGTAATGAAAGCCCTTTCCTTTTGTTTGAGCAACTCAAAATATTTCTATTTATAATCCACAGGCACAAACTTCTTCTTGCTGGAATCTGACTTTCTACACTCACTGGCAAAGTGCCCTGCCAAGCCACATTTGAAACATTTGAATTTTGATTTATCCACCATGTTTCTATTTGGCTTAGCTGCTCCAAAGTTCTTCTTGAACTTGAGCTTGGCAAATCTTCTGGAAAGAAATGCTAGATGTTCATCAATGTCATCCATATCATCTTGGCTCAAAGAATCTTCATCTTCTACTACCATCCCCTTGCCCTTGTTTTCACAGACCTTTGAAATAGACTCAACAGCTTCAATCTTCATCTCCTTCTCTAACTCAGCAACCAGTGCAATGGACCCTCCTTTCTTCTTTCCTTTCTCCATCCTCTCATCTTGCTCTATTTCAAGCTCATAAGTTTTCAGGATGCCATATAGTCCCTCCAAAGTAAACTCTTTGTAATCTTGAGAGTTTCTCAATGAGACTGTCATTGGGTTCCATTCCTTTGGAAAAGATTTAAGGAACTTAAGATTGGAGTCTTTTATCTGATAGACTCTTCCATGCAAGTTCAAAGCATTTAGTAGTTTTTGAAATCTACTAAAAATGTCAGTGAGGGACTCACTATCTTCACAATGAAAGTGCTCATATTGCTAAATTAGCAGCTGCATCTTATTTTTCCTAACTTGTTTAGTGCCATCACAGATAATCTGAATTGTATCCCAAACTTCCTTGGCAGTTTTACAATTGATGATGTTGTCAAACATATTACCATCAACTCCATTGAACATGATATTCATGGCCTTCTTGTCTTTCTTGACTTGTTCAATATCAGGATCTGACCATTCATGCCTTGGCTTGGGAACTGATGGCTCATTTCTAGTTACAGCTCTCATTGGTACATGAGGACCTCTCTCTATGCAATCCACATAGGCCTCATCTTGAGAAAGTAAATGGAGATGCATCTTTACCTTCCAGTAATGGTAATTATCTTTGTCCAGAAAAGGAATCTTGACTCCAACATCCTTCTTGTTCATCTTGCTGTTTGTTGTGATCTTTAAACTCTTTGTTCTTCAAGAGCTTGCTCTGATACCAACTGTTAGTCCCTAACAATGCAACATGAATTACAGAAGGGGGGGTGAATGGAATTCTTAAACTTTTTCTAAATTATAAAATGTTCTAATTCAAAATATATATGTAAGTGTTTTGATTTGTAAAGTACGGAATGACAAGTTAAAATGAATTAAAACACAAAGTAATAAAAACACAGGTCTTTAAAACTTTCTAGTGGATTTGAATGCATCCACCAGATATATATATATATCAAGAGAACCCTGTGTAGCTTGAATAGCTCACAGCAGCTTACAAATATGAACAACTGAACTTACAGAGAGATGCTAAGGATATAGCGTACAATTGTTTCTCTGAGAATGAATTTTCTTAGTCTTCTAGTTGTTCTACTTGCCACTCTTGGTTTATATATTACCAAGATTACACAGTAATAAGACAAGATAATAAAACAAAACTTATCAAGTCTAATACTATGCTACTTCATTACTCTATTCCAGCATATTTGAATATCTTCATAATAGCATGGAAATGGCAATGCTTCTTTGTTATCAAAAACCCAGTTTAATAGGCTGCCACATTCCTTTTACAAACACTCGATGCATGTGACTGTGTTGTCATTGTCAACAGATTTTTGAATGGAACATCCGTCGGGTACATGATCATCCGTCGAGTTGCCTTGTTGATCATCCATCAGGTAGCTTTGTTGATCATCCGTCGGGTACCTATTTGGCACTTGACTTCATTTCATTTATTCAGAATTACAAGATATCATCTACTTATAATTAATCAACCTATTATGTATATCTAATTAAAGTCAACATGACTTAAGCTAACACAGAATCTATACAAAGTTGTTTGCAGAAATGTGCTACATGACTTATTGTTACATAAGCTACTCACTCGATGGATGTCAAATCATCATCCGTCGGGACTATATTCAGTCATCCGTCAGGACTATATTTGATCATCCGTCGAGTGCTATATTTTTCACTAAGTAAAATCTACTAAGGTGTTTTGTTAATGAAAACATCAAGTTCACAACATCTTCCCAACAATATTAAGTATTTTATTCAAATTATGATATGTACTTAAATATTATATACAAATTGGAATACCTACTTATATTTGATTTAGAATATGTGTTTATATTTGGATATACTTAAATATTATACTTAATTTAATATAACTACTTATATCCGATCTGGAATACCTACTTAAATATGAATATACTTAAATATTATGTTGAATTTAGAATACCTACTCATATTTTATTTAGAATACCTCTTCATATTTCGATGTACTTAAATACTCTATTTAATTTATAATACCTATTTATATTTGATTTAGAATACCTGCTTATATTTGGTATAAATTTTGAACTCATTTATAACCGTTTGAGGTATAACTAAAGGTTTTGTTTGGGCTGGAGTCTCTTCTGACTTGGATATATAACTATATGGGTGTTTAGGAAACCAAATAAAGAAGCTAGCCCAGTTCATCTTATCTATGACCCATTCGGCTAAAGTTATTCGGTCTCGAATCGAATTTATCTTGTTGTAAGCGAAAAATAATATATCACATTTTTTATATTTTTTTCAAATAAAATATATTTTTTATGTTACAAACAAGTCTATCTAAATATTATTATATAATACTAATTTATAACATGTACAAGACACATGTTTTTAATTTTTTTTAATGAATAAATAAATGAATGAATGAATTATATTAGTATTATATTGAGTTTAATATTTTATTGAACAAGATGTTCACTAATTTAAATAAATGAAGTTGATACGAATAAAATAAATAAATTTATGTTGTTTTTTTGCATTTATTTTGAACTGTTAGGCCTCAATAATTCTATAGAAGGGGGTTGAATATAGTATCTACAATCAATTCTATTATAAACACAAGTATGTAACAGAAAACAAGTTTATTCAATATATCAAACTCTGTTACAGTAGGTTTAACCTACTCTCTCAGTGATGTATGATATCACTAAGAGCTGCTAGGGTTACAATGAATAATATTCTCGTGAATGATAACACATATAGTGTAAACCCTAATCTGTGTTTATATACTACACAGTTATAAGATATCTCCTAATTGATATGATATGTTCTGTTTCCTAAAATACATCAATCAGAGATTATCTACTGTAGTCCTTTAGCTGTACAACTCTCCAAGCATATCTTCCTTTGTTTAATCCAGATCCTCTCCTGTAAATCAGCCATTTTTCATTCCTGGAGTGTATCCGCACTTAAGTTCTGATGTAAAACCTGATGGCTTAAGTTCTGATAACTTCCTGTATTCAGTAAGTTCTGATTTCTAGTTAAGTTCTGATAGTAAATACTGAAACTAAACAAATCAGATTAGACATGACATCACAAATATATCTAACAATCTCCCCAACTTGTAAATTATAAAAATATACAAGTTTATAGATTTGATGATGTTAAAAACATTTAAGTACAAATGTAATGAGAGTTTATATGCACAACTAAATACAACTTACAGTCCTTGCAGATTTTACCAAATTCACTGAATCAGCCTGAATCCATAATGATTCCTTACAAAGTCAGATACCAGCTTGGTCTCTGCATTTCTTTTAACTTCAAGTAACCGAGCTTTAACTTGCTGCAGTTCTTCATCTTCAGTATCACCAATCTGATATATGGCAGCTCTGAGTGTAGAAATTGGATTTCTTTCATGTCCATCTCCCAGTCTGATCACCCTTGGATGTGTAGAATCTTCATTATAGCATAAACATCTTCCTTTCAGAATTACTTTTACCTTAGCAGAATTCTTCCTCATAGGAATTTCTCTTCCATCATCCTCAGTCATCATTGGAGTATACTCTATCATTCTTGCACCAAAAATTCTGAGTAAATCTCTTATTATCTTCAGAATATTTTCTAACCATTTCCTAGTAACATCAGAATTTACCTCCAGTAGATAATGAATATATTGGAGCTCTTTGACAGATTTCTTCAGCACATCAGAGTCAGATAATCTATAAGTTCTGCCATCAATCAAAAATAAGATCAATTTCTCTTTTTCTTCATAATCATCATTAGTATCCATCACTACTTGAGCAGAAAGCACTTTGTCAAGGTGCTTCTGTGTGATCTCTTCATATGGCTTGTCAGTCATTGTGAATCGATCTCTAATATCAACTTCTATCCCAGTCTGGAATTTTTCCCTGTCAGAACCTAATCCAGAAGTGTCTCTAGCTTGCTTGGATTTTACCCCAAATGCTGCAAGTTGATTCAACATCTGATTTGTCTTAGGCTGAACTAGAATAGACTTGTTCCATAGCAGCTTCTTCTTGTCTTCTAATGTTAAGCTGTCTATGTCAACTTGAGCAGTGTTAGAGGTTGATGTCTTGATGAATTGGTCAGGATTTGCAGTTTCATCTGTAGCTTGCTGTTCTGAAATACCTTCAGGATTTATTAAGTTCTGAACTTCTTCACTCTGAACAACTTGAGCTATGTCAGAGGTTGTCTTAGATTCTTCTGTCATCCTCTTTCTCTTCAGAGTTTCAACTGTTTCATCTTCAGTGCAGCATCATCAAAGACTTGAACCATCTTGCACACAAGATCCATCAGAATTTGAGGAAACTTCATCTTCTGTTTCTTGACTGTCTCCCCAAATTTTCCTTTTCCCTTGTCTTTAGGATCAATAGTAGTTTAAGATCTAGTCCTTGATCTAGGAATCTCTGTGGCAGATCTTTCTCTTATCACAATCCCCTTTTCTTTTGGCCTTGGTGGCTTTTTAGTATCAGAAGCTTTTGACTTGGGTTTGCTCTTCTCAGCAGCAAATTTAGCTTCTTCTTCTCTTAATTCCTCTAAATCCACTCCTGGATTATCCTTAAAGAATAGTGTCTTGGCCAATTCTTCATCAACAGATTGAATTTTGGGATCTTTGTAGAAGAATGTTGCTTTCTTTCCTTTGAATTTCAAAGTCTGCAAAAACTTCTGTGACTCTTGGTTTCCAGCTTGGACTATCACATCAGAAGTAGTTGTCAGAACTTGATCATCAGTATTTTAAAGTATCAGGATTTGTGATTAACAAAGGAACATCCTGATCTGTTCGCTTCTTTCCTTTCTTATTCCTCCCTTACATAGCAGATCTAACAGAGTTCTTGCTACCAGACATTCTCTGATGAGAACTTGTCTGTTGAGTGGAAATTCTGCTCAGCTGCTTCCCTTGACTTTGATCTCTACTCTTTTCAGAGTTTCCCTGATCATCTCCATGATCATCCTTTTTCTTCAGTGTTTGGCTTGGTGAATATTTGGACTTAACTACCTTCTCCCCCTTTTTGGTATCATCTGTCAGGAGTAGAGAAAGAAGGAGTTCCACTGAAGATTGGATCTCATTTAACTGAGTCTGTTGAGCAGCTTGATTTTGTAATACCTCATCCAGTTGGGCCTGCTACTTGGCTTGAATAAGCTCAATAGCATCCACTTTTTCTTGAATTGGTCTGATAAACCTCTTCTTGTCTAGATCTTGCATCATGGCTAGCTTATCAGCTGTTTCCTGAAGTTTATCAACCTTTGCATGAGTCTTGGAGTGTTGACCTTGTAGAGTTCTTGTACTAAGAGCAGTGACCTTTAGTTGATGCTTGAAGTCAGAACTTGGCAGCAACTCATCAGCTTTTGAAAGATGTTCTGTCAGAACATGTGGGCTGGGAATAAAATTAGTATCATTCCATTTATTCATCCACTCAGCCCCTCTGAAGGTTTCCTCCCATAGAACTGGAGCAGCCTCTTCCTCAAACTGGAATAATGCCTCCTTTCCTGTAGGCACTAGAGTGTTTACTGGAGTTGACTCTCCAGAGCTTGCTATAATCTCCTCATCTTCAGATAACACCAAGGTGTGTGTGGCTTTAGGGACTCTGAAGCAGTTGCAGCTTTGTCTAAATTCCGATCTTCAGTTCCAAGATCAAGAATTGGTGTTATTGGTATCTCAGCCTGTAAAATTGGAGAAGTAACAGGAGTTGGCTATTTTGTAGTTGGAGCTTCCAGATATAGAACAATAGGTATATTCAAATTATGAATATCTATTTCAGGACTTGTCTCTTGTTCTTCAACATCATCTGTAGCTTTGATTGAGGTGGAGAAATCACAGATTCTTGTACAGGTTCTAATCTGTGGACTTCAGGAATTTCAGATTCCTGAATCAGAACTTCTTCAGCTACTGGCAGGGCTTCAATCACAATTGGTTCTGATGAGATCAGAGATTCCTGATCCCCTTCCTCGGCATCTTCACCATCCTTAGATTGAGATTGTGCAATATGCAAACCTGCTCTCATCTTCCTCAATTTTGATTTTCTAGATGGAGGGGTGACATGATCTATATCAGAATGTGAAGACCTCTTTCTTTTCTGAATGCCAGAAGCTTCAGCTTCTTTCTCCTTCTGAAGAGTTGACTCTTCAGCTTCTATAGTCACAGGTTCCGATGCAGGAACCTGGATCTATTCTTCCTTATCTGATTCATCTCTCAAAATCAGCCTTCTCTTTCTCCTTGGTGGAGATTGAGGAACATATTTAGCTCTTGAGGTTTTGGGTCTGGAGGATGTGTCAGATTTTACAACTTGCACCTTTTGAGAAGTACCAGAGGTTGGTTTGGTTTTGGATTTGTGTCTGAACTGTGAAGTGCTGACAATAGGTGCTGATGTTGGTGGTTGTGAGGTAGACTGTGGTTGTTGAGTAGTGGATGGTTGTGATCGTGCTACATCAGGGAATATGGTTGTGTAAGTGCCTGGGATAGTGTTGACTAAGAACTGCTTGACATATTGGGGTATTTGGAGAGGTTTTAGTATTTCCTTCTTGTTATCAGCAGATAACAAGTCAGTAAATGCCCTTTAATGTAACTTAAAAGGTTCCATTAGGTCACTGAACACTTGTGGCTTATCAGGACAACAATAACTATAAATTAATTGACAGAACCTAGAAAAATATACTACATTTGCATCTTCCTTCATTCTGTCACCAATATAGCCTAACACAGCAAGATGCATAATCAAAATAAGTCTGATTAAGAAGTGTATACCTATTTATTGACTCATGATTGGAATGGCATCAAAATTGGAGCATTTGTTAGAAAAAGTGTTTGTGATGCAATCAAAGAAGAAGCTCCATTCCCTCCTGATGTGAGGCCTATTCAACTGTCCTAGCTTGGACAAGCTTTTCTCATATCCCAAGCTTGCCATCATGTTCTGAAGAACAGATTCTCCAGGTGCTGAGTTGTAAGTGCAGTTTTCAGGCAGATGAAGAGCCTGCCTCACTGTAGTAACAATTACCATATACTCATCTTCTCTTGATAAGAAGATGATGCTTGGAGATCCAGTTTCACCTCCATCATCATAGATCCCAGTCTTCCAAAACTTCAGCACTTGTTTACAGAGATTGCTTGAGGATGGGTCAGAGCATACCCAATCTCACTGTGAGACTAGAAATCCTGAACAAAGTGAAGTTCTGAAGGAGGTTCATCCTTGTTCAAGATAACAGAGTAGTTGTTTGGGACAAACTTAGCTCCATTAAATAATAATATCCTTTGGTGCCATTTCTATTGAAAAATCAAGTGAAATTTTTTTGTTTGCAAAGTGTTGGATAAAATGCCTGTAAGAGAACGTCAGAAAATAAGAGAGTAAGAAAATAAGAGAGAGAGAGAGAGAGAGAGAGAGAGAGAGAATAGAGTAAAAGAGTGGGTAAAAGATTGTATAATCTTTTATCTCTGATATTTATACTCTGCACATGAAAACGTCTCTTTTTATGAATTAGAACCGGAAGCTTTACACTTGGCAGCGTGTAATCAATTAAAACATAAATAGTGGGCACGGTAAACATGCATAATTATTGCACACCTGCACATACCAAAACCAACACGCAACCCACTAACAAATGATTATGACTATTTTTATCTCACCTAATTATTTTTCTGAAAAATATAACTGTTAGAGTAAATACCAAAAATAAGTAAAGTAAATAAATAATGCCACACAAGCATCGGGATTTGCATCAGTACTTGACTATAATCAGAATTTAACGGTCATCAGAACATGGCTTCTGTACTCAAAAAGTGAATGACTGTTTCTGTGTTTCTTCACACAAATACTGACCAGTTTCTTCAGAGTTTAATCATCAGAACATAATCAGAACTTGTCCTCAGAATTTATGCAAATAATACTTAACTGTTTATTAGAAACAACTTAATCACCACAGTAATTTTCATCATTCATATGGAGTGATAGTGAGTGTATGTGCAAATGATCAGATAAAGATTAAAGTCTGATACACTTCAGTATATCTTAGAAATAAGGCATAACCAAGAAAAATGCTTAAAATCTGTCTTGAATTGTGAAGTCTATTGTAGAATAAAGTTATGCAAGAATCCACCTCAACTGTTTGTGCTTATTTTTTGCATCTTTTGAAATTCTTTTGAGAAGGGCTTCTCAGTGTAAATGAGTTACAACTGCCATCAGAATTAATGCTATTATCAGAATATTTCTCCAGTAATCAGAGAATGTGAAAAGTCACCAAGAAAAATTAATTTGCTTTTCTAATGCATATAACTTAATACCAGCAATGCACTTGGATCTTCCCTTTCACATAAATTACTCTAGATCTCAAAGGAGTACCTGATTTCAATTTTTTTCTTTTCTTTTATTTTCTTCAGATAAGTAAGGCTTATCAAGCATGTAGTTCATCCTAAAGATTTACTGACATCAGAATTTGACAGATAAGAAGAAATAATCTAGTTTGTGACTTAGTAATAAGATACAGGAAGTAAATTTGACTAAGATCAAAATCAGAATTTGCTTGTGTTATTGATTTCTACATAAATAACTAATTCAAACATGGGATACATAGTTTGTTAAAGACTACTAAGTCAGCATCTAACAAGATAATCCTCATTGGATTGAATATTCACAGAACATTCAAAACACTTTCAGAGTTTATAGAATCACATCAGATAATAAGTATTATTTAATATGTTACAATTTAAGCACATATTACATTGAGATAGGAAAATCTGTAAACACTGATTATAAAGTCTGATGTATGAGAATAAAAACTAAACAGATTTTGAGAAAGAACCTGAAACCATTCCAAGTTCATTTACCAGTCTTGTAAAAGTAGCTTCATATAGAGGTTTTGTGAAGATATCTGCTAGTTGTTGATCTATTGGAACAAAATGCAATTCCACTGTACCTTCCAACACATGTTCCCTTATGAAATGGTACCTAATACTGATGTGCTTTGTCATTGAGTGTTGAACTGAATTTCCTATCATAGCAATAACACTTTGATTATCACAGTAAATAGGTATTTTAGAAAATTCTAACCCATAGTCCAGTAACTGATTCTTCATCTAAAGAATATGTGCACAATAGCTTCCTGCAGCAATATATTCTGCTTCTGCAGTTGATGTGGAAATTAATTTTTGTTTCTTGCTAAACCGAAAAACCAAACAGCCTCCAAGAAATTGGCAGCTTCCACTAGTGCTTTTCCTCTCTATTTTGCATCCTGCAAAATCTGCATCTGAGTAACCTATTAGCTTAAAATCTGATTCCCTAATGTAACACCCCCAAATCCGGGGTCGGGGATCTGGGTTGTCACGAGTTCCAATTCCCTTAATAACTCTTAATCTTAATAAACAATCAACCATTGTATACTGTGACCCCATAATATATACACACACCACAAGTTATAGTCTCAGAGATGAATACCAAAAATAACACAAGTCATTTTATTCCACAATTATAAGTCATTATACCTCAAAGGGTTTCTGAATAAATTTACATTTCCTTGCCATTATTATAATTCATATAGATACATAAGTCTGGTGCATCAAAAGTTGGAACCCTAGCCTATTGGTAATTCCTACCTCAGCTACAGCGGCATCAACACTTCCAGAAAACTGCGGAACGTTTCCTAACCGCTTGCGAATTGGAAGCTTGGTCCTGTTCATCTTTTCTATCTGTTGTTGTGTGATGAAAGAAGAAAGCAAGGGTGAGCAACAAGCCCACCAAAATAATATATATAATGATTAACAATATATGGGCATCCTCATCATAATACTCATGAAAGTCTTAGTCAAGAAGAAATGAACCAAGTTTGATATCTTAATGCGACGAAGTCGCAAAATATTCAGTATATATATACATATATACTACTCAAAATCTTTGAAATCCTCTGACATATATAATGTACACAGAGTTCCAGTTTATAATTGTATAAAATATCATTGCAAGGTGATCTCATATATCTAACCTTGTCTTAAAGTTTTTCTGAAAATCTTTGTCATGCATAAGATAATCATTTACTAGATATAAGTTGAAAAGATGAAGTTACAAGATACTCCAATATACATATATCTTTTTCGAATACTACTTGAACTACCACCGTTCAAGGTATAAATAGTTATAAACGTTCATCACATGGATGAGACTACAAGAAAAAACTTATATAGAATCAATCTTTGAAATATCATCAAAATAAAATGAAGTTAAGAGATACCTCATTTGATGAAAACATCATTTTGAGAACTCGACCCTACCAACACTCAACAATCGCCCAGCCGTAGCCTTTCTATCGAGTACTCTGGGTAGTGTTGCAGAAATATCCAACTGGATGATGAACTCATTACGGAAGTTTGCCGCGCCAGGAAGACCACTTACGATGATCAGTCGTAGTAGTGCAACCGCACCATTTTCTACATGTAGAGGAGAATAGTCGAATTTACTTGTCAACCGAACGCTGGACTCCTAAGGAATGGACCGTCTTAGCGGAATTCTGGGCCATTTGGGCCAATATATAAGGTTGGGCCGGCGCCACTCGACCACTTACGCCACTCCTAGTTCAGATGAAATTCATGACCCTGAAACGTAAAGCTCGTCTCCCCTTTCCCCAAGTAGAAACTTGTTGATACGGCTCCACCAAGAAGCCGTATCTAGTTGGAAAGGAAAGCTCACTGTTAGGTCCCAATGTGTTTGTAGAAAGGGGGGGTTGAATACAAACAATATCGAATAATCGAATTTAGTGCGGAATAAAAAATTGAAACAAAATTCAAGTTAAATAAAAATATTATTAAACTTGAAAGGTGTTACAACAACTGTATCGATTACAAGGGATTAATCTCAAATTAATTATCACAAATCTAGAATAAATTCAACATAAACTTTATCTATTTTTGCAATAAAAAGATTCAAATGCTAAACGCAATTTGAGATTAAGTTCTAGGCATTTTGATCCGCTAGATAGTTACACAAGAACAAGAGAATGATTTCTAGTTGTTTGGATTTAACTTGGAAACTAGAAATTGTGATCTTGAATTTAGCAGATGAAATTGAAATATTGTGCGGCTGCTTTTCTTTCTGTGTTCTTGGTTTGTTGAGAATGGATAAAAAGTCTTCTGCTACTTCTGTTCTATTTATAATTCAATCAACAGAATCATTTGAACTGGAAGGACAATCCCTGAGCTCAGCAAGACAATCGGTAGGACTATTGATTGTACTAGCAAGACAATCTGATTGAACTACAATGACTTTCGGTATGACAATCAGTTGAACTAGCAAGACAATCTCCTTCCCAGTAGAACATTTGGTATGACTATTGAAATGACTTGGCATGACAATCGGTATGACAATCCAGATTGTCATGCTAGTTCATTTTCAATTGTCTTGCTGATTTAAGACTGTTTTTAATCCAATTAAACTTCTGAAAATTCTTAATATTAATTCTGAATTAGTTAATCAATTAATTCAATTAATAAATAAATTAATCTTTGCAGATATAATTTATTTTCTTAATTAAATTATTTGACTTAATTAATTAATAGAGAATTAATACTAATCCTGAGCAGCAACCATTCTTTTGAAAATCTTCTGAAAATCACTTAGAATTATGAATCAATTCCACCACTTCAATGTTGACACTCGATGTACTATCTGGTTCATGAGTGACAAACTTCCATGACGTTTCTTCATGTCTTGACTTTGATAATTAATTTTCTTCAGATTAAATCCTTGTAATTAATTGATACCCTGACGAGATCTCTGTCACTTGATTAAATCCGCAATCTTGATTTATATCACTGAGGCATGATCAATTTCTTGAACTTCTTCCAGTGAATTAATTCCTCAAGTTTGTAGATGAAACTTGTCTCTGAATCCTTTGACAGATATTACTTTGTGAGATCTCTTTGACAGTAGATCCACTATTTACTTATTACATTCTTATTTGAGTTGAGTTAAATCCTCGAATGTACAAATAGGCTATGACATATGCCTTACAATCTCCCCCTATTTGTTTGTTAGACAATAACACACAAATACCTAGAGGATAACTCAACTAACAAATAAGAAAAAGATATAGACAGAAATGCAAAGTAAATAGCAGAAAAGTTCTGGATGACATTTAACCTTTTCCAGATTCCAAATAGATGTTCCTCTAAACTGAACATATCTCCAAGTAGTTTCATCTTCTTTTGTACAACCACATTTCCTGTTGAGAAGCACATATCTCTCTTGCTTCTCCCCCTATGAGAATCAACTGATTAAAGAAGATCACCTTCGTTTACCACCTCTCCCGTACAATAGGATCCGCAGATAAAAACCAATGGTACTCCCCTAACAGCTTCTTCCTTTACTAGAAAATCACCTTGTGTTTACCACCTCTCCCGTACAATAGGATCCGTAGTTACAAATAACAATGGTGTGGTGTAGTGTACATGTAGGATCTTTTTCTTCCTCCCTTCTATTTCTCCCCCTTAGTTGAGGAATCCTCCAAACTATTACTTAAGCTTTTATCTCCCCCTTAGTGAAGGAATGTATGCCGTCGTCTGAAGGAGTTCTCATATTTCACGTGGTTGGAAAAGAAATAACAAGTAGTTTCTCTTTCTTCCTCACTGTGAGTGTGTGATTCTGTTTAGTGTACCTCACATGTGTTTCACTCTTGTAACACCCCCAAATCCGGGGTCGGGGATCCGGGTTGTCACGAGTTCCATTTCCCTTAATAACACCCACTCTTAATAAATAATCAACTACTCTGTACTGTGACCCCACAATAAACACACACACCACAAGTTATAGTCTCAGAGATGAATATCCAAAAATAATCACAAGTCGTTTTATTCCACAATTATATGCCAATACACCTTAAACAGGTTTCTGAATAAATTTACATTTCCTTGCCATTATTACAATTCATAAATATACATAATCTGATACATCAAAAGTTGAAAGCCTAGCCTATTGGTATTTCCTACCTCAGCTACAGCGACATCAACGCCTATAGGAAGCTGCGGAACGTTTCCTATCCGCTCGCGAATTGGGAGCTTGGTCCTGTTCATCTTGTCTATCTGATGTTGTGTGATGAAAGAAGAAAGCAAGGGTGAGCAGCAAGCCCACCAAAATAATATGTATAATGATTAACAATATATGAGCCTTCTCATAGTACTCATGAAGGTCTTGGTCAAAAGAAATGAACCAAGATGATATCTTAATGCGATGAAGTCGCAAAATATTCAGTATATATATACATATATACTTTTCAAAATATTGGAAGTCCTCTTTCATGCATAATACACACAGAGTTCCAGTGTATAACTGTATAAAAATATCATTGCAAGGTGATCTCATATATCTAACCTTGTCTCAACATTTTTCTGAAAATCTTTGTCATGCATAAGATAATCATTTACTAGATATAAGTTTAAAAGATGAAGTTACAAGATACTCCAATATACTTATATCTTTTCCAAATACTACTTGAACTACCACCATTCAAGTTATAATTAGTTTCCAAAGTTCATCACATAGATGAGACTACAAGACCAGATTTGAATAGATTAAATCTTTAAAATATCATCAAAATAAAATGAAGTTACGAGATACTTCATTTGATGCAAACATCATTTTGAAAACTTGACCCTGCCAACACTCAACAATCGCCCAACCGTAGCATTTCTATCGAAGTGCTCTGGGTAGTGTTGTAGAAATATCCAATTGGATGATGAACTCATTACGGGAGTTTGCCGCGCCAGGAAGACCACTTACGATGATCAGTCGTAGTATTGCAACCCCACCATTTTCTACATGTAGAGGAGAACCTGTCGGATTTACTTGTCAACCGAACACTGAACTCCTAAGGAATGGACCGCCTTAGCGGAACTTCCAGGCCATTTGGGCCAATATAATAAGGCTGGGCCGGCGCCACTCGACCACTTACGCCACTCCTAGTTCAGATGAAATCCATGACTCTGAAACGTAAAGCTCGTTCCCCCTTTCCCCAAGTAGAAACTTGTTGATACGGCTCCACCAAGAAGTCGTATCTAGTTGGAAAGGAAAACTCACCGATATTTCCCAGGCGATGCCTGTTAATGGATTAACTTGTTCCAAGAATTTTACTTCCCGAGTGTTGGGTAAATAATCAATTCATTTATCAAAACAACAACCTTGTTGCGAATATAAAACACACCACAGAGCCGGATCCCTCAGGTTTTGAGCGAGTATTTAAATCCCCTTCGAAAGGAGGATCTTAAATATAAAAATGAGTTTTGGGATCCGCTCTAACTTTTAAAAATCATTTTGAAGACTCGCAAAACATTTTTAAGAATGTTTGGAGTGATGCTGATTTAACAAGGTAAATCAGTCCCAATATATTAGAAATATCTGAATATTATTATTTAAATAATATTCCCATAAAGAATAATCTTTATAAAAATAATTGAAGTAGAAGTTTTAAAACTTATACTTGAAATGAATATTAAATAACCAAAGATATACCTATACGAAAGTACTATCTTTATTTGAATAATCAAAAGTGAGTTTGATTATCGACACCTTATTCTTTAATAAAATAAAGAATATATCTCAGCAAATAATCAGAGTCATAGATCCTCAAATGAATATTCAAATAATATTCAATAAATAAAATAAGCTGAGTCATAAGCCCTCGAATGAATATTCGAAATAATATTCAATAAATAAATAAGCTGAGTCATAAGCCCTCGAATGAATATTATAAATAATATTCATTAAATAAAATAAAGGAGTCATACATCCTCAAATGAATATCCAAGTAATATTCAATAAATAATATAAAGGAGTCATAAGTCCTCGAATGAATATTCAAGATAATATTCATTAATAAAATCAAGTTATCGAATAAACCTTATTCGATTAATAGTTTTGAAAACTATAAACATATATATATATAAATATATATATATAAAATCTACTCGGGATCCTCGACTCCCGGTTTTAGAAAATGTTTTCACCTTTGGGTCCCTATACTAAGGGTATATGCAAATTACTGCTATTCTCTAGCATAGGTATTATCAACTGAACCAACAGATATATTTGGAAAGAATACGAAACAGGCATGCATATATATACCATATCAGCATGCTTCAATATATCGCAACATTTGCTAATTAACCAACATGCATCTATCGCAAGATAATGCATATACATATATACATCACAACAACAGTATAACGGATAGAAAACTTGCCTGAGCGACTTGGGGTGAAAAAAAAGCTCGGAACGAGTCTGGTAACCTATAAACAACAAGTAAGTTGGAATTAAACCAAATTCACTTGTAAATCTATACTTTAACTAACTTAGACTCTAACGCTTGTTTTGCGCCTACTGATTTGCTTAAGTCACTCGGGTACCCTCGGCTCCACCATTTTTAATAATTTAACCTTTACGAGTTTTAAGGCGATTCCTTCGCGAGTGTCTTACCAACTGCCTAACACACTTACCATAAATGTTTCATACATTAATTAACCCTTTTGGTCTTTAACCTATGTTTCAAAGTAAAGCGAGGGGAAAAGTTTCGTTCGCGAAATGCCGTTACTTGAAACGGTCATTTCTCCTAAACCGTACATCGGAATCAAACGAACTAAATATCAAAACGAAGCTCGTAACATGAACTATCTAAACATGGCAATGGTCAAAATCTAGCAGGGTGTTCTCGGGTCCAAATGTTATGAACAAAAGCAGTCTAAAGTAAATTGGATATTACGACGGCTATGTTTACGCGATTACCAATGTTTAAACTACTCCAATTAACCACCAACCAACTCATAACCATCAATACAACAAACCTTTACCTAAACCATACCACATCAGTCCATAATCTCCAAGGTTTTCAACTCAAACAACCACAATCAAGACCTATGAACTATAATCAAGCTTCAATTACCAAAACACTTCCAAATCAAACCAAACTACTAATAATCACAATCCATGCTTCTCATTTCACAAAACCAACCATTAAGCTTACTAACAAATAAAGTAAAGGCTAGGGTTTGAAGTTTATACCTTCCTTGGGAGGTGTTAAGTTGCTAGGAAGCCTTAGGGAGCCTCCTACAAGCTTGATCTTTCCAAAGAAATCAAGAACACAAAGTTAGGCTTTGAAGTTTCTAAAAGTCCGATTTAAAGAACTGTCAAAATGAGGGTCTTACCATGATTATTTGGACGAGACTTGTGAACAAGAGTTGTAGGCCATCTCAATACCTTTCCAATGAGCTATAGAACACAATATTTGAGTGAGAAATGAAGGAGATACAGCAGTTTTAGTGTGCTGGTTCTGTTTTGGCCGAGAGCATGAAGAACAATGCCTTGGTTTCTTTTTGATTTTGATGAAAAATGATTTGCTTGGCTTGGTTGGTTTGATTTTTGTGTTTGTTTTAGTAAATTACCTAGTTGCCCTTGATTTTGTGTGGTTAAAAAGCCACCACATCTCCTTCCTTCCCATGTCATGCTTGTGTCATCCTCATGATGTCATCCTCCCCTCCTTGTCCTCTTCTCATTGGTTGGGTGACATCATCCTCTCTAATCCCTTTGATTAACTTCCTAATTGTTTGCCTAATGACCGCTGATCTGTTATACAGTTCGCTTAACTTTCGTTTTCGTTTATCGTTTCAGGGATCATACCCGGGATCTTATTACTTAGGTTCCCTTAACCTTTCTCAATACATTATATTCTTTTTTATGATCCTCTATTATAATCCTTTAATTTAAATCCTTTTATCCTGTTACCTTATACTCAATTCTTTCCGTATCTATTGGATTTCCGGGAAAAATCAAAGTGTTCGGATTTGGATTCTGACGATCTTTACATACACTTATATCCCATATAAAGTACTAATAAAATCTCAGAATATCCATATCAGAACCCCTATATAGTGTGGCATGAAAAGTTTTCTCATTCAGCTAAAACACTATTCACAAGGGTTACAAAAAGTTCAAAATTTTGGGAGTTATTACAGTCTCCCCTCCTTAAAAGGATTCCGTCCCGGAATCAGATAGAAAACAGTTGGGGATGCTTTTCTAGCATTGTGCCTTCTAACTCTCTAGTCAATTTCCCATATTATGGTTTAACCACCAAACTCTGACTAGTTTGATAACCTTTCTCCTAAGCACTTATCCCTTTTCGATCTATAACCCTTTCTGGTTGCTTCCTATAGGTTATGTCTGGTCGCATGCCTATGCGCTCATATGCCCCTATTTATCTGGCATCCGAATTACATTTTCTTAACATTGATACGTGGAACACATTATGAACTTGCTACATATTCAGGGGTAGGGCTAGCTCATATGCTATCTTCCCAATATGTCTTAATATATCCAAGGGTCCAACAATTCGTGGACTTAGCTTCCCTTTCTTTCCGAACCTCATCCTTCCTTTCCAAGGGAATACCTATAACAATACTAGGTCCCCTACTTCCTATTTCTTGTCCTTTCGTGTCAAATCAACATACTTCATGTTCCCATCTTGGGCTACTACCAGCCGTCCTCTGATTAAAATCTATTATATCCTTGATCCTTTGGACTACTGCGGGTCCGAACATCTTGCGCTCTACAACTTCATCCTAACATAAGGGAGATCGACATTGTCTTCCCTCAAGGATCTCATAAGGCGATATCTCAATACTGACATGTGATCTATTATCGTAAGAAAACTCAATCCGTGTTAAGTGATCATTCCAAATTCTTTCAAGTCTATCGCATGGAATTTTATCACAGCTTCTAGCACTATAGCTTTGGCGTCTCAATACCCATTCTTTTCCAGTTTGTAATCGCTACTACCTTCCGTTCCTAATATTATACTGGTTATACTTTTGCTCGTTAGCGTTCTATAACCTTTTAATAACCACGTCAACCTTAGTATCACGAATGTATTTCCATTCCGAATACTACCACAACTTTATTACTCCTTTTTTAGCTGTTTCTATTTCCCAAAGTTTGATCAATCATATAGAAGTAAATGAATTTGTTGAGAGATCACTATGATCATGAACACTTGTTATATCGCTTAGTTAGTACAGAAGGTGGCCAGCCTTTAGTACTTAACAAGCAATTTAAACAATAGATGGTATCCTACTAGGCTTCTATCACACAGATAGATAGTCATTCGGCAATACCTCCCCTTTCTAGAAGGGTTGTTCTTCTCAGCTTACATGAAATGAAAAGAAGAGAAAAGAACGAATTGAAGAGAATTGTATATATGAAAAATATACTGCCACAAAATATCTGGCTTGGAACCTACCTCTGAACTATAGAGGTTTGTCATAGGAGAACAAAATATATATGTATTTATATCAGCATCAAGTATTATAGCATCGTATTTCCCATGCCTAAATATTTCTATTCCGTCCATCATTCTATGGACCCATGCTCTTCCTCGAGCTTATACACAATCACCTTTGAAACTCCCTCGATATCGAAAATCGAATCTGGGATCTCATTCTAGACATCATCGTTACTAGAATTATATGCTTGCACCGTAACCTTCCTCGTATAATAATATGACTCTCTATTGATAAGAAAGAATAAATATTCAATAGGTAGATACTCTACTTAATTAGTCTATCAATGTTCTATCAATGATAACTTATACACTACCATGACCCGATTAGTGGTACTTAATCTCAACACCCATTCCAATACAACTCTCACGGTTGTAATCAACTCATTACTCGCGGAATCATTACTGCATTACTATGGTCCACCACTGACCTATTGTCGTCATTACTCTACTTAATTAGTCTATCAATGTTCTATCAATGATAACTTATACACTACCATGACCCGATTAGTGGTACTCAATCTCAACACCCATTCCAATACAACTCTCACGGTTGTAATCAACTCATTACTCACGGAATCATTACTGCATTACTATGGTCCACCACTGACCTATTGTCGTCATTCACCTTTCCATAAAATCTTAATATCTAACCATACGGAGTCCATACATGTCGTATCAAATCCTTCTAAGGAGGTAACATAATCACCATTCATGATTCATGAAGAACACTCCTGATCCTGACATACATACATGACATGAAGCAGATAAAAGTGCAGAAGAGTTTCAATCAAAGCAACGATAGCAGGTTAATACCATTCTTAATCATACGCCCTAAATAGAAGACTTAACTCAAGGGTTCATCTAGTCCTTTTTGAAACATGGTCCTGGCTTATCTCAAGATAGGACCTTCTAAGATAGATAGCCCGTTCATGGCGATTACACGAATTAAACCTTTACCAACTACTATTACGGTTGGGTATTGCACAGTCATCAGGAGGAATGTCAATCTTCCAAACCATAATACAACCTTCATAGTTTTAACCATCATCACTGTATTCTTTTGGCACAAGCGCCTATAATTATCCTCTTACCTTTAAAGTGTCGGCCACCTCTTTAGCCTTTCCTGATAGTAAAATTTCCTTACAGTCAATGTCATTTTAACCACCTCCAAATAAATTTTCTACCTTATTTCAATCACAGCTTATGTGAAAATGCTTTCCTTAAAATCTGATGAGTAAAAAAAAATCACCATTTTTTTCCATAAGTTATTGCCTCAGTCTTTAGAGGTTAATCACTGTCATGACTGACTCTCAATCATAATTAGAACATCTTTTATCTTAAGTCCTAATTGCCCTGAACAATTTCGACCATTACTGGTTCGATCCATACTTTCTCGTGGTTTAACACGTGCCCCACTTGGCAACATTATAATTATGTCATATTTCCTTTATCAACATTTTTATTCTTGAGAATTTCGAATATTTCCTTTCTCCTTGTAAAACCTCTAAGGTTATCCTTTAATCGTTCCTCCCGTATTCCCTATATACAGGGCATATCAAAATACCACTTACTAATACTAGAACCATTGTCTATATACTTCTGAAGAATTTCTCCACTGATCCTTAAAGGTTATTATTACCTTAATCCTTTCCAATTCATACTGTCAAAACTCATACTATCCCTATTAAGGGTGAAATTCCAACCTTTATGCATTCCCCGAGGATTCATTTTAAGTTACCGATGTTCTATCCTTAATTCCACCTTTAAAAGGTACATGCATCCTTCCATGGATAAATCAAGTCATATATCCCTGATAAGGGTATCTTATTCAATCATTCCCACCTCGATAGTATATGCCTAATTTCACAATAACATCTGTATTCAAAATGAGGTCAATCAATATGGCCTCCAAAAGATAAGAACGGTTATCCGCTTTTCTTGCCTGATTCAGTAATGATAATAGGGATGTTCTAGAAGATGTTTGTCGTGTTCAACGTGAACCTTTTAGTTCTAACTACTCATTTACCTCTTTTATATATCTCAACAGTCATCTCAATGTTGGGATATCTTTCATACCTGGCATCTCCCTTTCTGGGTATCAAGCTACCGGTCTTACACTTCACATTCTTGAAGGTCACTTCCTTCATCCAATTTTCCTAATTTCTTACTTCCTTGTCTCCTCAGTCTATCCGCGTCTCATTGTTTATCCTTCGAACTATCTCAATGTTTCCTCGAATCCTCCCAACTTAAAGGGGATAAAATATATGCATCTCTTATGCCTTCAACCGTCAACTTTAACTCATAGTGAATCACCCTCATCCTGACGATCATATACTTTTCTATTTCTATTAATATGAGTCTTTAGGGTTTCCTCATACCCAACTCCCTTATCATTCCTCAAACTCTGTTGCCTTTATATTCCTTTCCACTTCAATTCCTTTTTATTTTCCTTTCTCTTATCATTATTTCATGAACCAACACAACATAAGCATTGATTTTAAATATCCCGTCATTCTGGATTCGCGTCTTCAGAACGAATCTTAACAACTTTTACAGCTTAGATTCATAATTCATCATACTCGTCTGCCTTTGTTCTGGCTCTAAAGCTTTTACACTATCTCCATAACCTTGGGAAGTACTTTCCTGAAAATAATTGACTGAACTTAAATCAGTTTATTATAATCTCTTGCTCCGTGCCTTCCTTGGCCTTTCACCAGCGGGTGGTCTCTCTCTTAGGAGGGTAAGTGACAAAAACAGTCTTTTGTGATTCGTCAATCATTCAGAATCTCAAATGATTCCTCTATTTCCTTTAGCCAGGCTCTTGCCTCGACTGGGTCAACCTGTTCCTTGGAACTCTGAGAGCTTAGAGACTTACAGGTCCTGAAAGAATTTCCTATCGCATTATTTCCTCAAGGTGGTGGTTGGGGATAATAGTCTAAGTTTTGTCTAGACAGGTCCATGAATTGCCGTATAGGAGTACCGTCTCGGGTCTCCTTTCCTTACTCGACTTTCTATTTCCTTAGTATGAAATGTTTCATCCTACTCCCCATAATCGGGGTCATCTTTTAATTTAAAATCCTCATTTTCCACTCCATTATGTCATGGGTTCCTTCTATCTTGATGGCGACCTCCCTGACTATCACGTTCAGGGTTTGCTCTAAATCTTATTCCTCAAACTATGGCTCTCATCTAAGTTCTCATCCTTACGCTCTTGAACTTTCGGAACCCAAATTCTATAGGAATACCTCATTATTCCCTTATCATCTTTCTCGGTATTAATCTCATATTTATTTGTTGGCTCTCTGCCTTCATTCATCACCTTTCTCTGGCACCGTATGCTCTTTTCCAATAATTCGGTCTCTATTGCAATCTCAAACAGCTTTTCGATACCGGCTCCGGTTACCTTCACTACTATTTCCAAAATCTCTTATAAACTCTCCCAAAGACATTATCATCTTGAGTCTCTCCTTTTTACTAAGGGCATCAGCCACCATATTGGCTTTCCCCGAATGATAAAGAATCTCCCAATCATTATTCTTGATTAGCTCTAACTGCCTCCTCTGGCATATGTTGAGCTCTTTCTACGTGAAAATGTACTAAAGCACTTATGGCTTAGGTAATTCTCGCACTTCTCTCCATACAAGTAGTGCCTCCAATCTTTAGGGTAAAACTATTGCCACGAGCCTAAGCTCATGGGCGGGGATATCGAATTTCATATTACCTTAATTGTCTTGACGCGTACGCGATTACCTTGCTGTGCTGTATGAGAAGCACCCTAATTCCTTATGCGAAGCGTCACTACACTTCACAAAATCTCATTTTCCATCCGACAACGCCAACATAGGGAACGTCACCAACCTTTGCTTCGGTTCTTAAAAGTTGTTCTCGCATTTCTCTGTCCATTCGAACTTCTCAGTCTTACGAGTAAGCCGCGTTAAAGGGGCTACTATCTTTACAAACTTGAACGAACCTCCGGTAGTGACCGGCCAATCCTACCTCTGGGAGTTGCCCTAACCATGGTCATCAATTCATCAGTGGTCCTTTATTCATTCTTGTCAGGATCCTCCACGAGATCCTCCTCAGCAACAATCCCATCTAGGACAACATCCTCAACCGCTACATCCTCAATATCAACATCATCCGGTCCTGCATTAGGACACTCTATCGGATCCACAATCCGATCTCCAATTAGTAATAAAACATCATCGCGCTGTTGCTCCTCAACCTCAGGGTTCGGAGTCCCGCTACTCTATACGATAACGAACTACGCTTCTATCGCTACATTTATAAGGGTTCCCATAAGGGTTTTAACTGTCAGTACTACATTAGGTAGTCCGACTATGAACTTGGCAAGAGTTCTTATTATCTTAGTGAACTTATTATCTTAACGTCCCATCATCTCTGAGGTTTATAACGCTTAGCTCTGATACCATTTCTGTAACACCCCCAAATCCGGGGTCGGGGATCCGGGTTGTCACGAGTTCCATTTCCCTTAATAACACCCACTCTTAATAAATAATCAACTACTCTGTACTGTGACCCCACAATAAACACACACACCACAAGTTATAGTCTCAAAGATGAATATCCAAAAATAATCACAAGTCGTTTTATTCCACAATTATATGCCAATACACCTTAAACAGGTTTCTGAATAAATTTACATTTCCTTGCCATTATTACAATTCATAAATATACATAATCTGATACATCAAAAGTTGAAAGCCTAGCCTATTGGTATTTCCTACCTCAGCTACAGCGACATCAACGCCTATAGGAAGCTGCGGAACGTTTCCTATCCGCTCGCGAATTGGGAACTTGGTCCTGTTCATCTTGTCTATCTGATGTTGTGTGATGAAAGAAGAAAGCAAGGGTGAGCAGCAAGCCCACCAAAATAATATGTATAATGATTAACAATATATGAGCCTTCTCATAGTACTCATGAAGGTCTTGGTCAAAAGAAATGAACCAAGATGATATCTTAATGCGATGAAGTCGCAAAATATTCAGTATATATATACATATATACTTTTCAAAATATTGAAAGTCCTCTTCCATGCATAATACACACAGAGTTCCAGTGTATAACTGTATAAAAATATCATTGCAAGGTGATCTCATATCTAACCTTGTCTCAACATTTTTCTGAAAATCTTTGTCATGCATAAGATAATCATTTACTAGATATAAGTTTAAAAGATGAAGTTACAAGATACTCCAATATACTTATATCTTTTCCAAATACTACTTGAACTACCACCATTCAAGTTATAATTAGTTTCCAAAGTTCATCACATAGATGAGACTACAAGACCAGATTTGAATAGATTAAATCTTTAAAATATCATCAAAATAAAATGAAGTTACGAGATACTTCATTTGATGCAAACATCATTTTGAAAATTGACCCTGCCAACACTCAACAATCGCCCAACCGTAGCCTTTCTATCGAAGTGCTCTGGGTAGTGTTGTAGAAATATCCAATTGGATGATGAACTCATTACGGGAGTTTGCCGCGCCAGGAAGACCACTTACGATGATCAGTCGTAGTATTGCAACCCCACCATTTTCTACATGTAGAGGAGAACCTGTCGGATTTACTTGTCAACCGAACACTGAACTCCTAAGGAATGGACCGCCTTAGCGGAACTTCCAGGCCATTTGGGCCAATATAATAAGGCTGGGCCGGCGCCACTCGACCACTTACGCCACTCCTAGTTCAGATGAAATCCATGACTCTGAAACGTAAAGCTCGTTCCCCCTTTCCCCAAGTAGAAACTTGTTGATACGGCTCCACCAAGAAGTCGTATCTAGTTGGAAAGGAAAACTCACCGATATTTCCCAGGCGATGCCTGTTAATGGATTAACTTGTTCCAAGAATTTTACTTCCCGAGTGTTGGGTAAATAATCAATTCATTTATCAAAACAACAACCTTGTTGCGAATATAAAACACACCACAGAGCCGGATCCCTCAGGTTTTGAGCGAGTATTTAAATCCCCTTCGAAAGGAGGATCTTAAATATAAAAATGAGTTTTGGGATCCGCTCTAACTTTTAAAAATCATTTTGAAGACTCGCAAAACATTTTTAAGAATGTTTGGAGTGATGCTGATTTAACAAGGTAAATCAGTCCCAATATATTAGAAATATCTGAATATTATTATTTAAATAATATTCCCATAAAGAATAATCTTTATAAAAATAATTGAAGTAGAAGTTTTAAAACTTATACTTGAAATGAATATTAAATAACCAAAGATATACCTATACGAAAGTACTATCTTTATTTGAATAATCAAAAGTGAGTTTGATTATCGACACCTTATTCTTTAATAAAATAAAGAATATATCTCAGCAAATAATCAGAGTCATAGATCCTCAAATGAATATTCAAATAATATTCAATAAATAAAATAAGCTGAGTCATAAGCCCTCGAATGAATATTCGAAATAATATTCAATAAATAAATAAGCTGAGTCATAAGCCCTCGAATGAATATTATAAATAATATTCATTAAATAAAATAAAGGAGTCATACATCCTCAAATGAATATCCAAGTAATATTCAATAAATAATATAAAGGAGTCATAAGTCCTCGAATGAATATTCAAGATAATATTCATTAATAAAATCAAGTTATCGAATAAACCTTATTCGATTAATAGTTTTGAAAACTATAAACATATATATATATATATAAATATATATATATAAAATCTACTCGGGATCCTCGACTCCCGGTTTTAGAAAATGTTTTCACCTTTGGGTCCCTATACTAAGGGTATATGCAAATTACTGCTATTCTCTAGCATAGGTATTATCAACTGAACCAACAGATATATTTGGAAAGAATACGAAACAGGCATGCATATATATACCATATCAACATGCTTCAATATATCGCAACATTTGCTAATTAACCAACATGCATCTATCGCAAGATAATGCATATACATATATACATCACAACAACAGTATAACGGATAGAAAACTTGCCTGAGCGACTTGGGGTGAAAAAAAAGCTCGGAACGAGTCTGGTAACCTATAAACAACAAGTAAGTTGGAATTAAACCAAAGTCACTTGTAAATCTATACTTTAACTAACTTAGACTCTAACGCTTGTTTTGCGCCTATTGATTTGCTTAAGTCACTCGGGTACCCTCGGCTCCACCATTTTTAATAATTTAACCTTTACGAGTTTTAAGGCGATTCCTTCGTGAGTGTCTTACCAACTGCCTAACACACTTACCATAAATGTTTCATACATTAATTAACCCTTTTTGGTCTTTAACCTATGTTTCAAAGTAAAGCGAGGGGAAAAGTTTCGTTCGCGAAATGCCGTTACTTGAAACGGTCATTTCTCCTAAACCGTACATCGGAATCAAACGAACTACATATCAAAACGAAGCTCGTAACATGAACTATCTAAACATGGCAATGGTCAAAATCTAGCAGGGTGTTCTCGGGTCCAAATTTTATGAACAAAAGCAGTCTAAAGTAAATCGGACATTACGACGGCTATGTTTACGCGATTACCAATGTTTAAACTACTCCAATTAACCACCAACCAACTCATAACCATCAATAAAACAAACCTTTACCTAAACCATACCACATCAGTCCATAATCTCCAAGGTTTTCAACTCAAACAACCACAATCAAGACCTATGAACTATAATCAAGCTTCAATTACCAAAACACTTCCAAATCAAACCAAACTACTAATAATCACAATCCATGCTTCTCATTTCACAAAACCAACCATTAAGCTTACTAACAAATAAAGTAAAGGCTAGGGTTTGAAGTTTATACCTTCCTTGGGAGGTGTTAAGTTGCTAGGAAGCCTTAGGGAGCCTCCTACAAGCTTGATCTTTCCAAAGAAATCAAGAACACAAAGTTAGGCTTTGAAGTTTCTAAAAGTCCGATTTAAAGAACTGTAAAAATGAGGGTCTTACCATGATTATTTGGACGAGACTTGTGAACAAGAGTTGTAGGCCATCTCAATACCTTTCCAATGAGCTATAGAACACAATATTTGAGTGAGAAATGAAGGAGATACAGCAGTTTTAGTGTGCTGGTTCTGTTTTGGCCGAGAGCATGAAGAACAATGCCTTGGTTTCTTTTTGATTTTGATGAAAAATGATTTGCTTGGCTTGGTTGGTTTGATTTTTGTGTTTGTTTTAGTAAATTACCTAGTTGCCCTTGATTTTGTGTGGTTAAAAAGCCACCACATCTCCTTCCTTCCCATGTCATGCTTGTGTCATCCTCATGATGTCATCCTCCCCTCCTTGTCCTCTTCTCATTGGTTGGGTGACATCATCCTCTCTAATCCCTTTGATTAACTTCCTAATTGTTTGCCTAATGACCGCTGATCTGTTATACAGTTCGCTTAACTTTCGTTTTCGTTTATCGTTTGAGGGATCATACCCGGGATCTTATTACTTAGGTTCCCTTAACCTTTCTCAATACATTATATTCCTTTTTATGATCCTCTATTATAATCCTTTAATTTAAATCCTTTTATCCTGTTACCTTATACTCAATTCTTTCCGTATCTATTGGATTTCCGGGAAAAATCAAAGTGTTCGGATTTGGATTCTGACGATCTTTACATACACTTATATCCCATATAAAGTACTAATAAAATCTCAGAATATCCATATCAGAACCCCTACATAGTGTGGCATGAAAAGTTTTCTCATTCAGCTAAAACACTATTCACAAGGGTTACAAAAAGTTCAAAATTTTGGGAGTTATTACAACTCTTCTCTCCACTCGTGTTTACACTCATTCTCACAAGTGTATCACTCCTCTCATAGCTCCAACATTCAGCTGTACCTGCAAGGAAAATCACCTTAGCCATCCTTAAGGAGGTCACAGGTGGTGCAATGGGAGTTCGCAAATCCCCATCCTTGTTAAACTCGTCAGATGAATTTGAGTCATAATCTACAAGTTACTAGTTTCCCTTTTAGGGTTCCAGATTTGAATTCTGGGAAGGTAAACTATGATCCAACGAATTTAGCATAAAGATCAATGTTCCCTTCTAATGTCTGTGAAGACATTTCCTTGTGACTCATCAGGTAATATCTGAATCATTGTCAACAAGTTGCCGATCTGCACCTATGTCAGATCCACTATCCGCAGATGCGTCCAGGGGATTTAAGCCTGGGGAGGTAGACACTGACCACTCACATATGGCTTTTGGATCAGTATCCTCTCCTAACACCTGTAAAGGCAATTGGTCCATTAACGAACCTTAAACAATCGAATATGACCTTAAAATGGTCGAAACTCTTGTTTCCGTCAACTCATCCTTTGTATGTGTAACCTTTCCTTGTGCATCAAGAATTGTTTATGTTTAAAGTGGAGACACTATATCGGATGCCTTGGCCGACAGGCAAATTTCAATAGACACACCCTGTTGAGAGAATGAATCTAGTAACTGTTTTTATGCCTTTTCAGCCATTACATCTTTTTGAGAAGATGTATGGGGGCTAGAAGTTGTCTCGGTTTAAATACTACTCATCTATGTAGGAGACAGAGCTACTGGGTTGACTACAGAACCTTCCTTATGTGGTGCACTAAGGCACTATCTCCCTCACGCTCATTCATACTACATTTTGTGGTAAGTGAGTGTTGGTTGGTTCTATTTCTGTGTTTGTCTTTACAGTCTGGGATAGACGTTATGGGTTTTCAGCCTCATGACTGTCAATGAAAGAAAGCCATTGGAGACTGAACCTGTATCACAGAACATAGGGCAATATAGAAAGATAAAATGTACTTAAGATCTATAATGAATGAAAATTATACATTTAATCTTTTGAGAGTAATGATGTACAATAGTGATTTCAAAAGATTTTACATGGAATAAGAAATCACTAATGTAGAAAGAAGTTTGATTTACTCCTAAAACTCACTGCACATATAAAACAATATGATTGTGCCTAGTGATTAGAGAGTTAAAAATATGACGACTCTACTAGTTCATATTAAACAATAACTTCAGTTAGAGTGCCATACCATGTCCTTGACGATTGCTTGAGTAGCACACTAGTTCATACCAACCTGAAGTGAGACTGTGAAGAAGAGATTGCATAGTCCAATAGATCTGCAGCTGCAAAGTCCATGAACTGTGGTGCACTGACTTCCTCTTTTGACTCACCAACCAGGAGTACACTTGTACACATCTTACTAGAGTCCAATTCCAAGTGTAATGTGCAGCAGGTGCCTGATATGTTATAATATTCTCAAGTCTCGTCACTGGTGCAATATGTTAGATACTGCTTCCTGATAATAACCTAGCACAATATACAAATTTTCAATGATAACATTCCCAGCTTGCAAACAGCCATATCCCTCAGATAAACCTTTGTTGTTATCTCCAAAGGTAAACAGGGGGCCAGCTTTCTCAACCATATTTGATAGCAGGGCTCTATCTCCGGTCATATGTCTTGATGATCCACTGTCAAGAATCCACACTACCGGTTACACCTGTTTAATGCCCTGCACTACAAATGGATTAGACCTTTTTCGGAACCCAAACTTGGTTGGGCCCGGCATACTTGTAGAATTGTCCTTTGTCAGGAAAAACAACATTTTTAATTTTAATGGTCTCAACTTTCTCACTGACTGAACATTTGACCTTATAAATAGCCTTAACAAATTTTTGTTTAGGCTTAGGCACAAATGTCTCCTTTCTAGCCTTAGAAGGACTAGCAGTCTTAGACCTATCATGCTTCTTATTATTCACATGCTGACGAGTAGTCTTAATATTAGAAACATGCTTACCATTAAAATAAGCATACATCATATTAAAAGCACAAGACATACAATTAGAAACACCACATGCTTTATGAGAGTGATTAACAGCAGGCAATTTATGCATGGTAGTCATGGCATTTTTGTTTTCCAACTCATGTGTGTCTGAGTTAGTCTCAGTTGCTTTCACAACTTTGACTGGAACTTTTGACACACTCGACTTGGAAACAACCTTCTCATTAGCAAGATCTTCAGCATGCATTTCTTCTTGAATAACAGAAGAGGTCGCATCAAATGGTTCAGAAATTGATGGTTTATAGAGGGGTTCATCAACACCCTTAAGCATATGTGGTACTTCCCTCCCTTTAGCACATACATGAGGAGGGGAGTTTATGCCTAATTCTCCAATAGGAACATTGTAATCATAACCTATTCCAGATGTTTGATTAACAGATTGCTTACTGTAGAACTCTTTAGCCTTCGAACAAGAATTGAAGTAGGCTCTAACCTTAGTCTCAAGACCGGTGATCTTGTCTTTGAGAATAGTTTCGAGTTTTCTATAACAGTCAACTCTATTCTCTATAAAAGATACTTGTTCTTTTAATTTGTCTTGATTAATATGCACAAGTCTTAATTCATTGACCTCTTTCTCAAGGTCTTTGATCTGTAAACTTAACAGTTCATTATCACGACGTGCATTATCTAAGTTACCTCCTAGATGATAAAACAATTCAGCATCAGTATATTTTACCTCTTTTCTTGACGATGAAGCTTTTCCATCAATAGCCATAAGAGCAAGATTCCCTTCTTCATCTTCACTATCAGTATCATCCCAGCTTCTTCCCTTTGCCAGATAAGCCCTTTCAGAGTTACTCTTCTGATTTGAATCATAAGAGTTCTTCCTTACTTGCTTTGGCTTCCTACATTTTATGGCAAAGTGTCCCAACTCATTACAGTTATAGCATCTGATGGTGCTCCGATCAACCATCCCTGTTTGGTATCCACCACTGCTGGTGTTAGAGGATGAAGATCCACCTTTCTGGAATTTGTTGTCGTTGGACTTGTACTTAAGCTTGGGATTCCTCTTGAATCTGACATTGGAGAATCTTTTGACAATTTGGGCCATTGACTCATCTTCCAATTGCTCCAGCTCTTCCAAGGAATAAAAATCATCACTTGATTGATTTGTAGTAGGAGGATCATATTCTGCTACTAACACATTTTCCTCAGCCTTGGAAAACTGTACCATTTTCTCCAACTGTTGAGATTGTTGTTGTTGTTGACCTTCAACTACAAGAGCAGTAGATGTGCTAACCATTCTATCTTTCCCGTAGACTTCCTTTTGCTAAATCTGCTCCAACTCATAGGTTTTTAACACACCATAGAGTCTATCCAAAGAAATCTCACTCAGATCTCTAGCTTCTCTAATGGCAGTGATTCTATGTTCAAGATGAGTTGGCAGTGTTAAAAGGAACTTTTTGTTGACCTCCCTGATTGAATAAAATTTTCCATTTATGTTCAGGTTGTTGATCAAAGCATTGTACCTCTCAAACACTTCAGTAATTCCTTCTCCTGGATTTGATTTAAAATGTTCATACTCAGAGGTTAGGATCTCCAACTTGTTCTCACTAACTTCCTCTATGCCTTCATTAATCACCTCAATAGTTTCCCACATGTGTTTGGAATTTTTACAGTTCATCACATGTCTGTTCATCAAGGGATCAAGGGAATCAATTAATATTAATTGAAGGCTGGCATCCAAGGAGGCTTCTTCCTTCTCAGCAAGAGTAAAATCTTCAGGCTCTTTTGGATAGGTTCTAGCTTTGGTAATCACAACATCATCTACTATCACCTCTGGTTCAATAACCATCGGAGTTTTTAGACCCTTATTTAACAAGTTCAGATATTTGGGATTTGCAACTTGTAAAAATAATAGCATCTTCTTCTTCCACATGATATAATTTTCTTTATCAAATAGTGGAATTTTAACGGTTCCAACTTTTTGTGAAGTCATTATGAATTTTTGAATAAATAAAAATTCAAGGAGTTGAAAAATCACAAAAGTCTTGGATCTTGATTTGTTCATTAATCAGAAGGCTCTAATACCAATTGTTAGGTCCCAATGTGTTTGTAGAAAGGGGGGTTGAATACAAACAATACCGAATAATCGAATTTAGTGCGGAATAAAAAATTGAAACAAAATTCAAGTTAAATAAAAATATTATTAAACTTGAAAGGTGTTACAACAACTGTATCGATTACAAGGGATTAATCTCAAATTAATTATCACAAATCTAGAATAAATTCAACATGAACTTTTTCTATTTTTGCAATAAAAAGATTCAAATGCTAAACGCAATTTGAGATTAAGTTCTAGGGATTTTGATCCGCTAGATAGCTACACAAGAACAAGAGAATGATTTCTAGTTGTTTGGATTTAACTTGGAAACTAGAAATTGAGATCTTGAATTTAGCAGATGAAAATGAAATATTGTGCGGCTGCTTTTCTTTTTGTGTTCTTGGTTTGTTGAGAATGGATAAAAAGTCTTCTGTTGCTTCTATTCTATTTATAATTCAATCAACATAATCATTTGAACTGGAAGGACAATCCCTGAGCTCAGCAAGACAATCGGTAGGACTATTGATTGTACTTGGCATGACAATCGGTATGACAATCCAGATTGTCATGCTAGTTCATTTTCAATTGTCTTGCTGATTTAAGACTGTTTTAATCCAATTAAACTTCTGAAAATTCTTAATATTAATTTTGAATTAATTAATTAATTAATTCAATTAATAAATAAATTAATCTTTGCAGATATAATTTATTTTCTTAATTAAATTATATGACTTAATTAATTAATAGAGAATTAATACTAATCCTGAGCAGCAACCATTCTTCTGAAAATCTTCTGAAAATCACTGAGAATTATGAATCAATTCCACCACTTCAATGTTGACACTCGATGTATTGTCTGGTTCATGAGTGACTAACTTCCGTGACGTTTCTTCATGTCTTGACTTTGATAATTGATTTTCTTCAGATTAAATCCTTGTAATTAATTGATACCCTGACGAGATCTCTGTCACTTGATTAAATCTGCAATCTTGAACTTCTTCCAGTGAATTAATTCCTCAAGTTTGTAGATGAAACTTGTCTCTGAATCCTTTGACAGATATTACTTTGCGAGATCTCTTTGACGGTAGATCCACTATTTACTTATTACATTCTTATTTGAGTTGAGTTAAATCCTCGAATGTACAAATAGGCTATGACATATGCCTTACACTCACCAATATTTCCCAGGCGATACCTGTTAATGGATTAACTTGTTCCAAGAATTTTACTTCCCGAGTGTTGGGTAAGTAATCAAAGACTCTCTTATACAAACAACAACCTTCTTGCGAATATAAAATACATCACGGAGCCGGATCCCTCACATTTTTGAGCGAGTATTTAAATCTCCTTCGGAAGGAAGATCTTAAATTTGAAAACGAATTTTGGGATCCGCTCTAACCTTTCAAAAATAGTTTTGATAAAGCTTGAAAATAATCTCTGGAAATATTTAAAGTAAGAATGATTTGATAGTATCAATTATTTTCCGAATACTTGGCAAATATCGAAATTTTATTCTTTAGAAAAATAAAGAATATTATTTAATAAAATAAGCGAAATCATAGGTCCTCGAATGAATATTCAAAATAGTATTCAATAAATAAAATAAGTGGAGTCATAAGTCCTCAAATGAATATTCAAAATAATATTCATTAAATAAAATAAAGGTATCGAATAAACCTTATTCGATTAATAGTTTTGAAAACTATATCTATATATATATATATATATATATATATTGTACTCGGAAACATCGACTCCCGGTTTAGAAAATGTTCAACTTTGGGACCCATATACTAAGGGTATACGCAACTACTGCTTATCTCTGGCATAGATATTATGCAACTTATAAGCATTTGAATCAACAATTAAATATCAAGATTATGAAACAGGAATGCATATATACCATATCAGCATGCTCCAATATATCGCAAGATTTGCTAATAACAATCATGCACTTATCACAAGATAATGCATATACATATATACATCACAACAACAGTATAACGGGTAGAAAACTTGCCTGAGCGACTGGGGGTAGTAAAAGGCCTGGGGAGAGTCTGGTAACCTATAAACAACATATAAGTTGGAATTAAACCAAAGTTGCTTAAGAAACTAGACTTTTACCAATTAGACTCTAACGTTCTCTTATGGTCGCTTATACGCTTAACGATTCACATAAGTACCTCGAGTACCCTCGGCTCCACCATTTTTAATAAATTAACCGTTACGGATTTTAAGGCGACGCTTTGGCGAATACCCTACCAACTGACCCTTTGACCTTACATAATTATTTCATGCTCCAAATAGTCATTTAAGAACCTTAACCAAGGTTTCAAAGCAAGGCGAGGGGTAATGGTTTGTTCACGAAATGCCGTTACTTAAAACGATCGTTTCTCCTAAACCGTACATCGAATTCAAGCGAACCACATATCAAAATGAAGCTCGTAACATGAACTATCTAAAAAAGGCAATGGTCAGAATCTTACAGTGAGTTCACGGGTCCTGATGTTAAGAACAAAAACAGTCTAAGGTAAATCGGGCATTACGACGGCTATGTTTACGCGATTACCAAAGTTTAAACTACTCCAATCAACCACAAATCAACCACAAATCAACCCATAACCACCAATACAACCAAACTTCATCCAAACCTTACTAACTCAGTCCATAACCTCATGATTTTTCTAACTTATTCAATCACAAACAAGAGCTACTAACTATACTTAAGGTTCATCAACCAACAACCAAGATTTATAACCCAAAATCATTACAATTCCAACCAAACTCTAAACATACAAGAATCATGCTCTCATGAACTATAAAAAACAAAACAAAACCTAATACTCAAAGTAAAGTTAGGGTTTGGAGGGGTTATACCTTCCTTGGAGTGATTAGAGTAGCTAGGAAGCCTTAAGAAGCCTTGAGATAGCTTAGGATTGCTTGGATCTTAAAGGAAATCAAAGAAAATAAAGTTAGAAATCTTGAAAACACTATTCATCATCTTCTTCCTTGATTTATTGGATGAGATTCATGAAGAAATAGAAGCTTAAACTCCTAGGATATGCTTATCTAATCATAAGGAACCTTGGGTAATTACCTTGCAAATTAACAAAGCTAGAATCTTGATTTTTGGAATTTTTCTTCTTGAAAGTGAAGAAAGCCGAGAGCTAGATGTTCTTGGGAGAGTTTGTTATTTGTTGAATGTATTTTTGGTGGAAAATGAAGTGAATGGGATATTTGGATGATTTGTTGGTTGATTAAAGTGAGTGGAGTATGACTAAGCATGACATCATCTTGGTGACTTTATCTTTTGCCACTTGTCATCACTTGGTGGTGGAAGCATCTTCTTATGCTAATCCTTGCTTAATTGCTTGGTTATAATCCTTAATCCTTGCACTAATCTCTCTTGCATTACTTGTCGTTTAATTGTTTTACGACACATTTATCGTTCGTTCTTGCTAATCGTTTGAGGGATCATATCCGGGATCTTATTACTTGGGTTCCCCTAAACCTTTCTCAGTATATTATATTCCTTATATGATCCTTTCTTTTAATCCTTGAATTTAAATCTTTTTAATCATGTTACCTTATACTCAATTCTTTCGGTATCTGGTGCATTTTTCGGGAAAAATCAAAGTGTTCGAATTTGGATTCTGACGATCTTTACATACACTTATATACCATATAGAGTACTAATAAGATCTCAGAATATCAATAAAAGAACTGCTACATAGTGCGGCATGAAAAGTTTTCTTATTCAGCAAAATCACTATTCATAAGGGTTACAAAAAGTCCAAAATTTTTGGGGTTATTACAGTCTCCCCTCCTTAAAAGGATTCCGTCCCGGAATCAGATAGAAAACAAATGGGGGTACTTTTCTAGCATTGCGCTCTCTAGTTCCCAAGTTGACTCCTCCACATTATGATTCTGCCATAGCACTCTGACTAGCTTGATCACTTTGTTCCGAAGCACCTGCTCCTTCTTATCCATAATCTTCACTGGTTTCTCCACGTAAGTCAGGTCTGGTTGCATGTCCACATGCTCGTATTCCACTATGTGCCTGGTATCCCGATGATACTTCCTTAGCATCGACACATGGAACACGTTATGAACTTGTTCTAGGTTCGGGGATAAGGCTAGCTCGTAAGCTAACTTCCCAATTCGTCTTAGTATCTCAAATGGTCCAATGTATTTTGGGCTTAGTTTCCCTTCTGGAAGGGTTGTTCTTCTCAGCTTATACAAAATGAAAAGGAGAGAAAAGAACGAATTGAAGAGAATTGTATATGAAAAGAATACTGCCACAAAATATCTGGCTTGGAATCTACCTCTGAACTGTAGAGGTTTGTTATAGGAGAACAAAACATATATATATATATATATATCAACATCAAGTATTATAGCCTCGCAATTCATGTTCCTGAATCTTTCACTATTCCGTCCATCATTCTATGGACCCATGCTCTTTCTCGAGCTTATAAACAATCACCGTTGAAACTCCCTCGATAGCGAAAATTGAATCTGGGATTTTATTCTAGACATCATCGTTACTAGAATTCTATGCTTGCACTACAACCTTCCTCGTGTAGTAATACGACACTCTATTCATAAGAAGGAATAAATATTCAATAGGTAGATAATCGACTTAATTAGTCTATCAATGATAACTTATACATCACCACAACCCGATTAGTGGTACCTAATCTCAACATCCATTACACTACAACTCTCACGGTTGTAATCGGCTCATTATTCAAAGAATCGTTGATGCATTACTACAGTCCACCACGGACCTACTATAGTCATTCGTTTTCCTTGGATCTTAATAGTTAATCATACGGAGTCCATTCCTGCCGTACCGGAATCTTCTAGAGAGGAAACATAATCGCCATTCAATGATTCATGAAAACACTCCTGAACTTGGCGTACATATGACATGAAGCAGATAAAATTGTAGAAGAGTTTCAATAAAAGCAACAATAGCGGGTCAATACCATTTTTAATCATATGTCTATATTAGGAGACATGAAGGTCAAAGGTTCATTTAGTCCTTTTTGAAACATGGTCCTGGCTTATTCTTAATATAGGACCTTCTAAGATAGATAGTCCGCTCACAGCGATTACATGAATTAAATCTTTACCAAACTACTATTACGGCTGAGTATCGCACATTCATCAAAAAGAATGTCAATCTTTTAAACCATAATACAACCTTCACGGCTTTAACCATAGTCACTGTATTCCTCTGGCACGAGCGTCGATAATTGTCTTCTTACACTTAAAATGTCGGCCACCTCATTGGCCTTTCCTAATAGTAATAGTTCTTTGTAATCAATGTCATTTTAACCACCTTCAACTAAATTTTCTACCTCATTTCAAAATACCGCTTGTGTGAAAATGGTATTCCTTAAGCTTTGGTGAGGAAAAAAATACCATTTTTCCATAAGTTATTGCCTCGGTCTTTAGATGTGAACATTGTCACGACTGACTCTCGATCATACTTAGGACGTCTTTTATCTTGGGTCCTTCTTGCTTTAACAATTCTGACCTCCATTGGTTCAATCTATACTTCTTATGGTTTAACATGTGCTCACCTGGCATTATTATAATTATGCCATATTTCCTTTATCAAAATTTCTATTCTTGAGAACTTTCAAAATTACCTTTCTCCTTGTAAAACCTCTAAGGTTATCCTTGAATCGTCCCTCCTGTATTCCCTAGATACAGGGCATATCAAAATACCATTTACTAATATTAGAACCATTATCTATGTACTTCTGAAAAATTTCTCCACTAATCCTTAAAGGTTGTTGTTGCCTTAATCCTTCATTCCGTATTACCCAAACTCATAATGTCCCTATTAAGGGTGAAATGTCAACCTTTATGCATTCCCCCATGATTCATCTCAAGTTATTGAGGTTATATCCTTAATTCCACCTTTAAAAAGGTACTTACATCCTTCCATGGATAAATCAAGTCATATATCCCTGATAAGGGTATCTTATTCAATTATTTCCACCTCAATATTCTATACCAAATTTCATAATAATATCATTATCCAAAATGAGGTCAATCCATATGGCCTCCAAAAGACAATAACGATTATCCACTTTTCTTGCCTGATTTGGTCATGATAACAGGGATGTTATGGAAGATATTGGTCGTGTTCAACGTGAACTTCTTTTTACCAAATCCTCTTTTACTTTTGTTGTTTATCTCAACAGTCATCTCAATGTTGGGATATCTTTTGTACTTGGTGTCTCCCTTTTGGGTATCAAGTCACAGGTGTTACATACACTTCACATTTTTTTTGAAGGTTACTTCCTTCATCCAATTTCCTAATTTCTTACTTTCTTGTCTCCTCCGTCTATCCACGTCTCATTATTTATCCTTCGAACTATCTCAAGGTTTCCTCGAATCCTTCCAACTTAAAGGGAATAAAATATATGTATCTCTTATACCTTCAACCATCAACTTTAACTCATAGTGACTCACCCTCATCCTGACGATTACATACTTTTCTATTTCTATTGCTATGAGTCTTTAGGGTTTCCTTATACCCAACTCCCTTATCATTCCTCAAACTGTATTGCCTTTTTATTTCTTTCCACTTCAGTTTCTCTTTATTTTCCTTTCTCTTACAATCATTTCATGAACCCACTAATTATTGACTTCAAACATCATGTCGTTCTGGGATTCTTGTCCTCAGAACGAATCTTTACAACTTTTACAACTTAGATTCATAATTCAACATACTTGTCCGCCTTTGTTCTGGCTCTAAAGCTTTTACACTATCTCCATAACCTTGGGAATTACTTTCCCGAAAACAATTGACTGAACTTTAATCAGTCTATCATAACCTCTGGCTCCGTGCCTTCGTTGGCCTTTCACCAGTGGGTGGCCTCTTGTAATAACCCCCAAAATTTTCAACTTTTTGTAACCCTTGTGAATAGTGTTTTTGCTGAATGAGAAAACTTTTCATGCCACACTATGTAGGGGTTCTGTTATTGATCTTCTGGGATATTATTAGTACTCTATGTGGTATATAAGTGTATGTAAAGATCGTCAGAATCCAATTTCCAAACACTTGGATTTTTCCCGGAAATCCACTAGATACGGAAAGGATTGAGTATAAGGTAACAGGATAAAAAGGATTTAAATTAAAGGATTATAATAGAGGATCATAAAAAGGAATATAATGTATTGAGAAAGGTTAAGGGAACCTAAGTAATAAGATCCCGGGTATGATCCTTCAAACGATAAACGAGAACGAAAGTTAAGCGAACCGTATAACAGATCAGCGGTCATTAGGCAAACGATTAGGAAGTTAAGCAAAGGGATTAGAGGGAGTGATGTCACCCAACCAATGAGAGGAGGACAAGGAGGGAAAGATGACATCACAACATGACATAGGCATGATATGGGAAGGAAGGAGGTGTGGTTGAATGAGAACCACACAAATTCAAGGGCAACAAGGTAATTAACTAAATCAAACACAAAAACAAGTCAACCAAGCCAAGCAAAATCATTTTTCATCAAAATCAAAAAGAAACCAAGGCATTGTTCATCTTTTGCTCTCGGCTTTTTAGCTTTTTAAAGGGCAAGAATTTCAAAATCAAGATCCAAGCCTCCTAAATTGGTGAGTTAATTCCCTAATCATCTTCATGCTTAGTTAGGGCTATATCATGAGTTTAAGCCATCAATTACTTCTCCATCTTCTTCATTTAATCAAAGAAGAAGACTATGAATAGTGTTTTCAAGTTTTTAACTTGAAATTTTTCTTGTTTTCCTTGAAGATCCAAGCATTCCTAAGACTTCTCAAAGCTTCTTAAGGCTTCCTAGCTCCTCCCACCACTTCAAGGAAGGTATATCATCTCCAAACCCTAGATTCCTATGTATTATAATATGATTTTGATTAGTAGGGTGATATTGTAGCTTGATGTTGTGATTTAGAGTTTGGGATTTGAAATGGTATTGAATTGGAATGGTAAATGTTGTTGTTTTGATTAAAAAAACTTAAGTATGGTTAAAGTTAAGCTTAGGCATAAGTATGAATGTTAAAATTGAATTGGTTGGGGTTGTTATGATGTGATAAGGATGGATGTTGGTTGTATGTTGGATTTGAGGTTGAATTGGGTTGGTTTTGAATGGTTTAAAATTGGGAAATCGCGTAAACATAGCCGTCGTAACGTCCGATTTTCTTTAGACTGTTTTTGGGCATAACATTAGGACCCGAGAACCCCCTGCTAGATTATGACCATTGCCATGTTTAAGTAGCTCATGTTACGAGCTTCGTTTTGATATGTAGTTCGTTCGATTCCGATGCACGGTTTAAGAGAAACGACCGTTTCATGTAACGGCGTTTTGCGAACGAAACTTTTCCCCTCGCCTTACTTTGAAACATAGGTTAAAGACCAAAAAGGGTTAATTAATGTATGAAACATTTATGGTAAGTGTGTTAGGCAGTTGGTAAGACACTCGCGAAGGAATCGCCTTAAAACTCGTAAAGGTTAAATTATTAAAAATGGTGGAGCCGAGGGTACTCGAGTGACTTAAGAGAATCAGTAAGCGCAGAATAAGCGTTAGAGTCTAAGTTAGTTAAAGTATAGATTTACAAGTGACTTTGGTTTAATTCCAACTTACTTGTTGTTTATAGGTTACCAAACTCGTCCTGAGCCTTTTATCACCCCAAGTCGCTCAGGCAAGTTTTCTACCCGTTATACTGTTGTTGTGATGTATATGTGTATATGCATTATCTTGCGATAGATGCATGTTGGTTATTAGCAAATGTTGTTATATATTGAAGCATGCTGCTATGGTATATATATATGCATGCCTGTTTCGTATTCTTTCCATATATAATTGTTGATAATACCTATGCTAGAGGATAGCGCTAATTTGCATATACCCTTAGTATAGGGACCCAAAGGTGAAAATATTTTCTAAAACCGGGAGTCAAGGATCCCGAGTAGATTTTGTATATATGGATATAAATATATATATATATATATATATATATACTTATATATATATATGGTCATAGTTTTCAAAACTATTAATCGAATAAGGTTTATTCGATAACTTTAACTTTATTTTATTATTGAATATTATTTCGAATATTATTCGAAGGCTTATGACTCCTTTATATTAAATGAATATTATTTTGAATATATTCATTCGAAGGCTTATGACTCCTTTATATTAAATGAATATTATTTTGAATATTCATTCGAGGGCTTATGACTCAGTTTATATTATTTAATGAATATTATTTGAATATTCATTTTAGGATCTATGACTCCGATTATTTGCTGAGATATATTCTTTATTTTATTAAAGAATAAGGTGTCAATAATCAAACTTATTTTCGATTATTCAATTAAAGATAGTACTTTCATATAAGTATATCTTTGGTTATTTAATACTCGTTTCAAGTATAAGTTTTAATACTTCTACTTCAATTATTTTTATAAAGATTATTCTTTATGGGAATATTATTTAAATAATAATATTCAGACATTTTCTAAATATTCTGGGGACTGATTTACTTCATTAAATCAGCTTTACTCCAAACACTCTTTAAAGTGTTTTCGAGTCTTCAAAATGATTTTAAAAAGTTAGAGCGGATCCCAAAACTCATTTTATATTTAAGATCTTCCTTTTAAAGGGGATTTAAATACTCGCTCAAAACCTGAGGGATCCGGCTCTGTGGTATATTTTATATTCGCAACACGGTTGCAGTTTTGGTAAATGAATTGATTACTTACCCAACGTTCGGGAAGTAAGTCCATCTATTGAGTCGGCATAAGCAACATGGGCTCAGTGGGCGTCCATGATAGTGTAAGTGGCTCAGTGGGAGTCCATCAAATGCATAAGTGGCTGAGTGGCAGTCCAGCATAAGGTCCTATTACGACCAGGGTGATGACCAGTGGGGAATTCGTCCATCTACTAGTAGAAAAGGTTACTTATTGGTATCTTTGCCTGATCAGCAAGATATCTGGTTTATGCCAAATTCTTTTCCTTTCCAAATTTATTGGATATTGCAATTCTGTTCATACTTTACATGACAGAGGTTTTCAGGAAATTGTATAAAGAAGATGTATATGTGGATATATATATATCAGAACTTAATGAAGTATATCATAACTTCATTTCCTTTAATAATATTTCAAAGATTTAATCTATTCAAATCTTGTCTTGTAGTCTCATCTATCTGATGAACTGTTGAAAGCTCATTATACTTTGAACAGTGGTAGTTCAAGCAGCTTTTTAAATGATATAAGTATAGTGAAGTATTTGGTAACTTCATCCCTTGTTTTTACTTATATCTAGTAAGTAATTATCTTACGCATGATAAAAGATTCTAGTAAGTATCCATTTAGATACTTATATTATTGTTATCACTATATATTATCTTGCGAGCTATAAGGCTCACTCTTGCTTTATTTCTTCATCACACAACAACAGCTAGGAAAGATGGCCAGACTCCAGCAGACCCAGCGGAAGCGCGTGGGAAGCGCCCCGCGTCTTCCCGATGATGTTGTAGCTGCTATAGCTGCAGAGGTAGATCTATTGTAGATCAGACCATCTACTTTTGAGAATCAATTATGTATAATTATAACTTGTGGCAGATAATGGCAATTAACTGTAAATTTATCAAGTAATCATTTTGGGTTGTAATAACTTTTAAATTGTGGATTCAAAGACTTCTACTTATTTCAATTTCATCTCTGAGACTATAACGGGTTGTAGTGTGTGTGTTAGTGTGGGGTCACAGCATAAGGTTATTTATTATTAATTAAGTGAAGTGATATTGTGGAAAGAAAGACCGTGACGACCCGGATCCCCGATCCCGGATCTGGGGGTGTTACAGAAATGGTATCAGAGCTAACCGTTATAAACCTCAGAGATGATGCGTCGATATAATAACAAACTCACAAAGATAATAAGAACTCTTGCCAAGTTCATGGTCGGACTACTTAAAGTAGTGCTGACAGTTAAAACCCTTACGGGAACCCTTATAAGTATCATGATAGTAACTTAGCTCGTTTAATGTGTAGGCACCTGAGATAGAGGACCCTGAGATGTTCGAGCGTGAACATGATGAGGCACTGCTAGATGTTGAGGATCAGGAGGAGCCTGAGATGGAGGAGGATGAGGAGGACCCCTCAGAGGAGTCAGAGACAGAGGTTATTGCTATTCCAGATGAGGAGGACCCGGATGAGGTCCCAGTAGCAGAGGAGCGTGTTGGACCTATGGTAGTATATGCTGGTACCCCATTACCCACACTTCCGGTGGTCAGAGCCCCTACCCCTCCACCACTATCTTGGATTCCTGATGATGACAGCTCAGAGACCCATACTTCCGAGCCTAGGCAGACCGAAGAGGCACCCTCAGCGGCTCCGGATTCACCACCTCTTGACCCTGCCCACAGGCAGTCTTCGTTAGCACATGGATATGTTCAGGATGTTCTGAGGACCCGAGTGGCTGTTGCCGAGGGCCGACTGGATGAGGACAGGAGGGAGTTGGATGCAGAGAGGGCGGGTAGGCGTACCCGAGCTTATGAGACTAGGGCTTCTATACCCCGATCCTTGAGGAGGGAGCTTACGGGGATAGAGCTCACATCCCGAGCGAGGCTCAGATCGCTCCAGGGGGACAGGCATGGTAGGATCTCCAGGCGGTAGGCCGACTATATCTTCCGTCGTGCGATGGAAAGGGTATGGGAGCTAACCCGCTCCGGTGTATGATTCAGGACTGACGATGGAATAGTCTAGTTGTCTAGTTAGTCGAGGCCTTAGTAAGAGCCAATTTTCCGGGATAGTTTACTTGTATATAGCATCCCTTTTTCTGACTAGACAGATAGACTCTTGTGTATCACTTTTGGGACAGATGACTGTAGCACTGTTGTACTTTTGATCAGATCAAACGATGTATTTCTCGCATTATGTATATATTTGTTTCCTTTGGTTCAGTTCATTAGTGACGGGATCACTGTTTTTATCATTATTATTACTGCACTTCGTATTAGAACTTTCTTAAAATAATAGAATTGCGATATACGTTCTCCCCATTATAAGAGCTGTGCAGGGCACAATGTTGTATATGATTGTGACCTAACGTTGGATTTCCCAATATTTTTTTTTATTATTATTATCAGAATCATGCCGCCAAGAAAGATTGGAACTAGGGCGAACCTTGGATCTGAGGACCAGGGAAGCCATAACCAGGATGATAGGAACCAGGAACACAGTGAAAAGGAAGATGAGGATTATGTGGAACAGGATGACTCCCTGTATGAAGAGGAAGAGGAAACCTATGATGTTGAGGGATTTGAGATAGAGGCTGAAGAAGGAGAAACTGAGGTTGAGCAACCAGTACTAAACCCAGGCATGGATCCCATGGGCCAGTTCATGCAACTCCTAAGGCAGAATTTGGAACGTCAACCCAACCCACCCCCTCAAGGAAATAACAATGCTGTGGCAAACTCTTTCAGGGCTTTTAAGTCCCTTAAGCCCCCTGAGTTCCACGGATCAGCCGACCCAGTTGAGGCAAGGGCATGGTTAAAGGAAATGGAGAAATCTTTTGAGATTTTGAGTACCGATGAGGCACAGAAGACTGTATTTACTACCTACCTTCTGAAAGGAGAAGCTAACTACTGGTGGGAGGCCAAAAAAAATATGGAGACAGATGCTATTATAACCTGGGAGAGATTTAGTCAGCTGTTTCTGGGAAAGTATTTCCCGAGGTTTATGGAAAACCAGATGGAGCTCAAGTTCTCGGAGCTAAAGCAGAATAACTTGTCTGTAGCAGAGTACGAAGCGAAATTTACTGAGTTATCAAGGTTTGTGCTGGAGTTTGTGAGCACCGGGGAAAAGAAAGCTAGGAGGTTTCAGCAGGGACTGAAACCGTGGATTCAGAATAGGGTGGAAATCCTTGAGCTTACGGACTATGCCACTCTGGTGCAAAAGGCAACGATTGTAGAAGTCGGAAGTGAACAGATGCAGAAGGAAAGAGAGAAGAAAGGAATAAAGAGGAAAAGTATGAGCATGGGTGGAGGTTCCGCAGGAAGAAGCTTCCCAACTAGATTTAATCGAGGAGCAGTGTCCCTACCAGGAAGGAACACTGGGTTTAAGCGGCCAATGAGTGTGAGCGTGAGCCAGGGCGGCCAGAAGTCAAGAATGTCCTATCCCAACCAGTCTCGACCCCCATTGCCAGCCTGTAACATATGTGGAAGGAATCACACTGGGGAGTGTAAAGGAAAGCCAGTAACCTGCTTTAAGTGCGGTCGGGAAGGCCACTATTCAACGAAGTGCCCATCATCAACCCCTGCCGTTATTCCAACCACCACTTGTCATCAGTGTGGACGCCCGGGTTATTGGAAGAGGGAATGCCCAATGAACAAACCAGCAGCTTCAGGAGCAAGCAGGGCTGCTTCTAATAAGCCACCTACTGCAAGGACTTTCAACATGACAGTCCAGGATGCTATGAAAGATTCAGATGTGATAGCAGGTACCCTTTCTCTAAATTCAATCAGTGCAAACGTTTTATTTGATTCGGGAGTAACTAAATCTTTTATATTAAAGGACCTTGCGCGTAAGTTAAGACTTAAGGCTGAACCCTTGATAGAACCCTTACAAGTAGAAATAGCCAATCATGAAATTATTCCTGTTAACCAGATTCACCCCGCCTGTGAGATAGGCATAGGGGAGCAATCTTTTAGTGTTGATCTGATTTCTTTTAAATTAGGGGAGTTTGATGTAATTTTGGGAATGGACTGGCTATCTAGCAATGATGCTCAGATAGACTGTAAAGGGAAGAAAGTTAAGCTAAATGTCCCAGGGAAGAAAGAAGTTATATTTAGAGGAAAGAGGCAGACGCAGAAATTTTTGACCATGACCCAGGCTAAAAGGATGCTACGAAAAGGAAATGAGGCCTACCTAGCCTATGTGGTGGACACGCAGAAGGAGGTGCCCAACTTACAAGATATTCCAGTAGTCAACGAATTTGAAGATGTATTCCCACAAGACCTTCCGGGATTACCACCCGATAGAGTGATTGAATTTGCTATTGAGTTGGCCCCAGGGACAGCGCCAGTTTCAAAAGCACCTTACCGGTTAGCCCCATTAGAAATGAAGGAATTAGCTATCCAATTGCAGGAACTCTTGGATAAGGGTATGATAAGACCCAGTGTGTCTCTATGGGGAGCACCAGTTTTATTTGTTAAGAAGAAAGATGGGAGCATGAGGCTGTGCATAGACTATCGAGAGTTGAATAAGCTAACCATAAAGAACAGGTACCCATTACCTAGAATAGACGATCTGTTCGACCAGCTAAAGATGCTGTTTATTTTTCCAAGATCGACCTGAGAACTGGATACCACCAACTAAAGATTAAACCCGAAGATATTTCCAAGACAGCGTTCCGTACCAGGTATGGGCATTATGAGTTCTTGGTAATGTCCTTTGGATTAACCAACGCCCCAGCAGCTTTCATGGATTTAATGAATAGAGTATTTAAGAAGTACTTGGACAAATGTGTGATAGTTTTTATCGATGATATTTTGATCTACTCAAGGACTGAGACAGAACATGCAGATCATTTGAGGATAGCTCTAGGAATACTCAGAGAGGAGCAGTTGTATGCCAAATTCTCGAAGTGTGAATTCTGGCGGAATGAAGTACAGTTTTTAGGACATGTGATCAATAAAGAAGGAGTCTTGGTCGACCCCTCCAAGATAGAGGCGGTCTCAAATTGGGAAAGGCCAACCACACCCACAGAGGTAAGGAGTTTTATAGGATTGGCCGGCTACTATCGTAGATTTGTACAGGACTTTGCGAAGATCGCAGCCCCTTTGACACGACTTACTCGTAAGACAGAGAAGTTTGAATGGACGGAGAAATGCGAGAACAGTTTTCAGGAATTAAAGAAAAGGTTGATAACGGCTCCGGTATTGGCATTGCCGGACGGAAAAGGAGATTTTGTGATATATAGTGACGCGTCGAACAAAGGACTAGGGTGTGTGCTTATGCAGCACGGTAAAGTGATTGCGTATGCGTCGAGACAACTGAAGGAATACGAGGTTAAATATCCTACTCATGACCTTGAGCTCGCGGCAATAGTATTTGCCTTAAAAATTTGGAGGCACTACTTGTATGGAGAGAAGTGCGAGATTTTCACAGACCATAAGAGCCTCAAGTACATATTTACGCAGAAAGAGCTCAACATGCGCCTGAGGAGATGGTTAGAACTAATCAAGGACTATGATTGTGAGATTCTCTATCATCCAGGGAAAGCCAATGTGGTGGCTGATGCCCTTAGTAGAAAGGAAAGACTCAGAATGATAACGACTTCGGAAGAATTGATAAGGGATTTTGAGAAAATGGAAATAGAAGTAAAGGTAACCGGAACCGGAACTGAAAAGCTTTTTGAGATCTCAATGCAGCCCGAGTTATTGGAAAAGATCAGATTGTGCCAAGAGAAAATAATAAATGAAGGCAGAGAGTCGATGACTGGAGAGGAGATCCATACTGAGAAAGATGATAAAGGGATAATGAGGTACTCCTACCGGATTTGGGTTCCGAATGTTCAAGAGCTTAAAGATGAGATATTGGATGAAAGCCATAGTTCAAGGTATTCCATTCACCCGGGAAGTACCAAGATGTATAGGGATTTGAAGGAATATTACTGGTGGCCCAACATGAAGAGGGACGTAGCAGAATGGGTAAGCAAATGTTTGACTTGCCAAAGGGTAAAGGCAGAGCACCAGAGACCCAGTGGACTCTTACGACCCCTGGAGATTCCCGAATGGAAATGGGAACATATAGCGATGGATTTTGTTGTTGGATTGCCAAGGACGAAAGCCAATCACGACGCCATTTGGGTAATTATAGACCGACTGACAAAGTCAGCTCATTTCATTCCTATCAATGAGAGATACACAGTCAATAGACTGGTGGACATTTACCTTAAGGAAATAGTGACGCGACATGGAGTCCCAGCGTCCATTGTCTCAGACCGAGACCCCAGGTTCAACTCCAGATTTTGGAGGAGCTTTCAGGAATACGCGGGGACCAAGTTAAATATGAGTACCGCGTACCATCCCCAGACGGATGGGCAGAGTGAAAGGACCATCCAGACACTAGAGGATATGTTGAGAGTCTGTGCAATAGACTTTAAAGGGAGTTGGGATGATCACTTGCCGTTGATCGAGTTTTCTTATAACAATAGCTTTCATGCTAGCATCGGAATGCCGCCTTATGAGGCCCTGTACGGAAGAAGGTGTCGATCTCCCTTATACTGGGATAAAGTAGGAGAGCGGAAGATGCTCGGACCCGAAGTGGTCCAAAGGACCAAAGATATAGTGGATCTTATCAGAGGGTGACTTGTAGCAGCCCAAGACAGACAGAAGAAATATGCAGACCTAGCCCGAAAGGACAAGGAATATGAAGTAGGGGACTTAGTACTGCTAAAGGTATCCCCTTGGAAGGGATTAATGAGGTTCAGAAGGAAAGGAAAACTAAGCCCAAGATACATTGGACCTTTTGAGATATTAAGACGGATTGGAAAGTTAGCTTACGAGCTAGCCTTACCCCCTAATTTGCAACAAGTTCATAATGTGTTCCATGTGTCAATGCTAAGGAAGTATCATTAGGATGCCAGACATATAGTGGAGTACGAGCAGGTGGATATGCAGCCAGATCTAACTTACGTGGAGAAGCCAGTAAGGATTATAGATAAGAAGGAGCAGGTGCTTCGGAACAAAGTGATCAAGCTAGTCAGAGTACTATGGCAGAATCATAATGTGGAAGAATAAACTTGGGAACTAGAGAGCGCAACGCTAGAAAAGTACCCCCATTTGTTTTCTGTTTGATTCCGGGACGGAATCCTTTTAAGGAGGGGAGACTGTAATAACCCCCAAAATTTTCAACTTTTTGTAACCCTTGTGAATAGTGTTTTTGCTGAATGAGAAAACTTTTCATGCCACACTATGTAGGGGTTCTGTTATTGATCTTCTGGGATATTATTAGTACTCTATGTGGTATATAAGTGTATGTAAAGATCGTCAAAATCCAATTTCCAAACACTTGGATTTTTCCCGGAAATCCACTAGATACGGAAAGGATTGAGTATAAGGTAACAGGATAAAAAGGATTTAAATTAAAGGGTTATAATAGAGGATCATAAAAAGGAATATAATGTATTGAGAAAGGTTAAGGGAACCTAAGTAATAAGATCCCGGGTATGATCCTTCAAACGATAAACGAGAACGAAAGTTAAGCGAACCGTATAACAGATCAGCGGTCATTAGGCAAACGATTAGGAAGTTAAGCAAAGGGATTAGAGGGAGTGATGTCACCCAACCAATGAGAAGAGGACAAGGAGGGAAAGATGACATCATAACATGACATAGGCATGACATGGGAAGGAAGGAGGTGTGGTTGAATGAGAACCACACAAATTCAAGGGCAACAAGGTAATTAACTAAATCAAACATAAAAACAAGTCAACCAAGCCAAGTAAAATCATTTTTCATCAAAATCAAAAAGAAACCAAGGCATTGTTCATCTTTTGCTCTCGGCTTTTTAGCTTTTTAAAGGGCAAGAATTTCAAAATCAAGATCCAAGCCTCCTAAATTGGTGAGTTAATTCCCTAATCATCTTCATGCTTAGTTAGGGCTATATCATGAGTTTAAGCCATCAATTCCTTCTCCATATTCTTCATTTAATCAAAGAAGAAGACTATGAATAGTGTTTTCAAGTTTTTAACTTGAAATTTTTCTTGTTTTCCTTGAAGATCCAAGCATTCCTAAGACTTCTCAAAGCTTCTTAAGGCTTCCTAGCTCCTCCCACCACTTCAAGGAAGGTATATCATCTCCAAACCCTAGATTCCTATGTATTATAAGATGATTTTGATTAGTAGGGTGATATTGTAGCTTGATGTTGTGATTTAGAGTTTGGGATTTGAAATGGTATTGAATTGGAATGGTAAATGTCGTTGTTTTGATTAAAAGAACTTACGTATGGTTAAAGTTAAGCTTAGGCATAAGTATGAATGTTAAAATTGAATTGGTTGGGGTTGTTATGATGTGATAAGGATGGATGTTGGTTGTATGTTGAATTTGAGGTTGAATTGGGTTGGTTTTGAATGGTTTAAAATTGGGAAATCGCGTAAACATAGCCGTCGTAACGTCCGATTTTCTTTAGACTGTTTTTGTGCATAACATTAGGACCCGAGAACCCCCTGCTAGATTATTACCATTGCCATGTTTAGATAGCTCATGTTACGAGCTTCGTTTTGATATGTAGTTCGTTCGATTCCGATGCACGGTTTAGGAGAAACGACCGTTTCATGTAATGGCGTTTCGCGAACGAAACTTTTCCCCTCGCCTTACTTTGAAACATAGGTTAAAGACCAAAAAGGGTTAATTAATGTATGAAACATTTATGGTAAGTGTGTTAGGCAGTTGGTAAGACACTCGCGAAGGAATCGCCTTAAAACTCGTAAAGGTTAAATTATTAAAAATGGTGGAGCCGAGGGTACTCGAGTGACTTAAGAGAATCAGTAAGCGCAGAAAAAGCGTTAGAGTCTAAGTTAGTTAAAGTATAGATTTACAAGTGACTTTGGTTTAATTCCAACTTACTTGTTGTTTATAGGTTACCAAACTCATCCCGAGCCTTTTATCACCCCAAGTCGCTCAGGCAAGTTTTCTACCCGTTATACTGTTGTTGTGATGTATATGTGTATATGCATTATCTTGCGATAGATGCATGTTGGTTATTAGCAAATGTTGTTATATATTGAAGCATGCTGCTATGGTATATATATATGCATGCCTGTTTCGTATTCTTTCCATATATAATTGTTGATAATACCTATGCTAGAGGATAGCGCTAATTTGCATATACCCTTAGTATAGGGACCCAAAGGTGAAAATATTTTCTAAAACCGGGAGTCAAGGATCCCGAGTAGATTTTGTATATATGGATATAAATATATATATATATATATATATACTTATATATATATATGGTCATAGTTTTCAAAACTATTAATCGAATAAGGTTTATTCGATAACTTTAACTTTATTTTATTATTGAATATTATTTCGAATATTATTCGAAGGCTTATGACTCCTTTATATTAAATGAATATTATTTTGAATATATTCATTCGAAGGCTTATGACTCCTTTATATTAAATGAATATTATTTTGAATATTCATTCGAGGGCTTATGACTCAGTTTATATTATTTAATGAATATTATTTGAATATTCATTTGAGGATCTATGACTCCGATTATTTGCTGAGATATATTCTTTATTTTATTAAAGAATAAGGTGTTAATAATCAAACTTATTTTCGATTATTCAATTAAAGATAGTACTTTCATATAAGTATATCTTTGGTTATTTAATACTCGTTTCAAGTATAAGTTTTAATACTTCTACTTCAATTACTTTTATAAAGATTATTCTTTATGGGAATATTATTTAAATAATAATATTTAGACATTTTCTAAATATTCTGGGGACTGATTTACTTCATTAAATCAGCTTTACTCCAAACACTCTTTAAAGTGTTTTCGAGTCTTCAAAATGATTTTTAAAAGTTAGAGCGGATCCCAAAACTCATTTTTATATTTAAGATCTTCCTTTTAAAGGGGATTTAAATACTCGCTCAAAACCTGAGGGATCCGGCTCTGTGGTGTATTTTATATTCGCAACACGGTTGCAGTTTTGGTAAATGAATTGATTACTTACCCAACGTTCGGGAAGTAAGTCCATCTATTGAGTCGGCATAAGCAACATGGGCTCAGTGGGCGTCCATGATAGTGTAAGTGGCTCAGTGGGAGTCCATCAAATGCATAAGTGGCTGAGTGGCAGTCCAGCATGAGGTCCTATTACGACCAGGGTGATGACTAGTGGGGAATTCGTCCATCTACTAGTAGAAAATGTTACTTATTGGTATCTTTGCCTGATCAGCAAGATATCTGGTTTATGCCAAATTCTTTTCCTTTCCAAATTTATTGGATATTGCAATTCTGTTCATACTTTACATGACTGAGGTTTTCAGGAAATTGTATAAAGAAGATGTATATGTGGATATATATATATATCAGAACTGAATGAAGTATATCATAACTTCATTTCCTTTAATAATATTTCAAAGATTTAATCTATTCAAATATTGTCTTGTAGTCTCATCTATCTGATGAACTGTTGAAAGCTCATTATACTTTGAACAGTGGTAGTTCAAGCAGCTTTTTAAATGATATAAGTATAGTGAAGTATTTGGTAACTTCATCTCTTGTTTTTACTTATATCTAGTAAGTAATTATCTTACGCATGATAAAAGATTCTAGTAAGTATCCATTTAGATACTTATATTATTGTTATCACTATATATTATCTTGCGAGCTGTAAGGCTCACTCTTGCTTTATTTCTTCATCATACAACAACAGTTAGGAAAGATGGCCAGACTCCAGCAGACCCAGCGCAAGCGCGTGGGAAGCGTCCCACATCTTCCCGATGATGTTGTAGCTGCTATAGCTGCAGAGGTAGATCTATTGTAGATCAGACCATCTACTTTTGAGAATCAATTATGTATAATTATAACTTGTGGCAGATAATGGAAATTAACTGTAAATTTATCAAGTAATCATTTTGGGTTGTAATAACTTTTAAATTATGGATTCAAAGACTTGTACCTATTTCAATTTCATCTCTGAGACTATAACGGGTTGTGGTGTGTGTGTTAGTGTGGGGTCACAGCATAAGGTTATTTATTATTAATTAAGTGAAGTGATATTATGGAAAGAAAGACCGTGATGACCCGGATCCCCGACCCCGGATCTGGGGGTGTTACACCTCTCTCTTAGGAAGGTAAGTGGTAACAATAGTCTTTTACGCTTCGTCAATCATTTAGAATCTCAAATGATTCCTCTATTTCCTTTAGCCAGGCTCTTACCTCAACTGGGTCAGCTTTTTCCTTGGAACTCAGAGAGCTTAGCTACTTAAGGGTCATGAAATAATTTCCCACCGCATTGATTCCTCAAGGTGGTGGTTGGGGATAAAAGTATAAGTATTGTTTAGGCAGGTCCATGAATTGTCGAATAGGAGTACCATCCCAGTTCTTCCTATCTTGCTCGACTTTTATTTTCTCATTATGAAATGTTTCATCCTTCCCCCATAATCGGGGTTATTTTATACGTTAAGATCCTTGTTTTCCATTTCATTATGTTATGGGTTCCTTCTTTCTTGATGGCGACCTCCCTGACTATCATATTCAGGGTTTGCCCTAAATCTTATTCCTCGAACTATGGCTTTCATCTAAGACCTCATCTTTAAGCTCTTGAACATTGAAACCCAATTTATTTTGTTCTCTGTATTAATCTTTTCTCTATTCATTGGCTCTCTTCTTTCATTCATCACTCTTTTTTCCAGGCACAATATGATCTTTTCCAATAATTCGGGCTGCATTAAAATCTCAAACTGCTTTTCGGTACCGGCTCCAATTACGTTCACTCCTATTTCCATTTCCTCAAAATCTCTTATCAAATCTACCAAATACATTATCATCTTGAGTCTTTCCTTTACACTAAGGGCATTAGCCACCATTTTGGCTTTCCCTGGATGATAAAGAATCTCATAATCGTAATCCTTAATTAGCTCTAACCACCCCCTCTGGCGCATGTTGAGCTCTTCCTGCGTGAAAATGTACTAGAGCACTTATGGCTTATGTAAATCTCGCACTTCTCTCCATACAAGTAGTGCCTCAAATCTTTAATGCAAAACTATTACCACGAGCCCAAGCTCATGGGTGGGGATATCGAATTTTATATTCCCTTAATTATCTTGATGCGTACGCAAGAAGCACCCTAATTCCTTATGCGAAGCGTCACTACACATCACAAAATCTCCTTTTCCATCCGGCAACGCCATCATAGGGGCCGTCACCAACCTTTGCTTCAGTTCTTAAAAGCTGTTCTCGCATTTCTCTGTCCATTCGAACTTCTCAGTCTTACAAGTAAGCCGCGTTAAAGGGGCTGCTATCTTCGCAAACTTGAATGAACCTATGGTAATAACCGGCCAATCCTACCTCTGGTAGTTTCACTAACACTGGTTATCAATTAATCAGTGGTCCTTTATTCATTCTTGTCAGGATCCTCCTCAGCAACAATCCCTTCTAGGACAACATCCTCAATCGCTATATCCTCAATATGAACATCATTCGGTCCCTCATTAGGACGCTCTATCGGATCCACAATCTGATCTCCAATAAGTAATAAAAATCATCGCATTGTTGCTCCTCAACCTCAGGGTTCAGAGTCCCGCTACCATATACGTTAACGAACTACGCTTCTATCACGATATTTATAAGGGTTCCCATAAGGGTTTTAACTGTCAGTACTACATTAGGTAGTCCGACTATGAACTTGGCAAGAGTTCTTATTATCTTAGTGAAATTATGTTAACGTCACATCATCTCTGAGGTTTATAACACTTAGCTCTGATACCATTTCTATAACACCCCCAAATCCGGGGTCGGGGATCCGGGTTGTCACGAGTTCCAATTCCCTTAACAACTCTTAATATTAATAAACAATCAACCACTGCGTACTTTGACCCCACAATATACACACACACACCACAAGTTATAGTCTCAGAGATGAATACCAAAAATAACACAAGTCATTTTATTTCACAATTATAAGTCATTATACCTCAAAAGGGTTTTTGAATAAATTTACATTTCCTTGCCATTATTACAATTCAAATAGATACATAAGTCTGGTGCACCAAAAGTTGGAAGCCTAGCCTATTGGTAATTCCTACCTCAGCTACAGCGGCATCAACACTTCCAGAAAACTGCGGAACGTTTCCTAACCGCTTGCGAAATGGAAGCTTGGTCCTGTTCATCTTTTCTATCTGTTATTGTGTGATGAAAGAAGAAAGCAAAGGTGAGCAACAAGCCCACCAAAATAATATGTATAATGATTAACAATATATGGGCATTCTCATCATAATACTCATGAAAGTCTTGGTCAAGAAGAAATGAACCAAGTTTGATACCTTAATGCGACGAAGTCGAAAAATATTTAGTATATATATACATATATACTATGCAAAATCTTTGAAATCCTCTGACATGTATAATGTACACAGAGTTCCAGTTTATAACTGTATAAAATATCGTTGCAAGGTGATCTCATATATCTAACCTTGTCTCAACATTTTTCTGAAAATCTTTGTCATGCATAAGATAATCATTTACTAGATATAAGTTGAAAAGATGAAGTTACAACATACTCCAATATACTTATATCTTTTCCGAATACTACTTGAACTACCACCGTTCAAGGTATAAATAGTTATAAACGTTCATCACATGGATGAGACTACAAGACAAAACTTGTATAGAATCAATCTTTGAAATATCATCAAAATCAAATGAAGTTACGAGATACCTCATTTGATGAAAACATCATTTTGAGAACTCGACCCTGCCAACACTCAACAATCGCCCAACCGTAGCCTTTCTATCGAAGTGCTCTGGGTAGTGTTGCAGAAATATCCAACTGGATGATGAACTCATTATGGGAGTTTTCCGCGCCAGGAAGACCACTTACGATGATCAGTCGCAGTAGTGCAACCCCACCATTTTTTACATGTAGAGGAGAACAGTCGGATTTACTTGTCAACCGAACGCTGGACTCCTAAGGAATGGACCGTCTTAGCGAAACTTCCGGACCATTTGGGCCAATAAATAAGGCTGGGCAGCACCACTCGACCACTTACGCAACTCCTAGTTCAGATGAAATCCATGACTCTGAAACGTAAAGCTCGTCTCCCCTTTCCCCAAGTAGAAACTTGTTGATACGGCTCCACCAAGAAGCCGTATCTAGTTGGAAAGGAAAGCTCACCGATATTTCCCAGGAGATGCCTGTTAATGGATTAACTTGTTCCAAGAATTTTACTTCCCGAGTGTTGGGTAAGTAATCAAAGACTCTCTTATCAAAACAGCAACCTTGTTGCGAATATAAAATACATCACGGAGCCGGATCCCTCGGATTTTTAGTGAGTATTTAAATCTCCTTCAGAAGGAAGATCTTAAATTTGAAAACGAATTTTGGGAGCCGCTCTAACCTTCCAAAAATAGGAATGATTTGATAGTATCAATTATTTTCCGAATACTTGGCAAATATCGAAATTTTATTCTTTATCAAAATAAAGAATATTATTTAATAAAATAAGCGGAATCATAGGTCCTCAAATGAATATTCAAAATAGTATTCATTAAATAAAATAAGTAGAGTCATAAGTCCTCGAATGAATATTCAAAATAATATTCATTAAATAAAATAAAGGTATCGAATAAACCTTATTCGATTAATAGTTTTGAAAACTATATCTATATCTATATCTATATATATATTATACTCGGGAACATCGACTCCCGGTTTAGAAAATGTTCAACTTTGGGTCCCCGATACTAAGAGTATACGCAACTACTGTTTATCTCTAGCATAGGTATTATGCAACTTATAAGCATTTGAATCAACAATTAGATATCAAGATTACGAAACAGGCATGCATATATACCATATCAGCATGCTCCAATATATCACAAGATTTTCTAATAACAATCATGCACTTATCACAAGATAATGCATATACATATATACATCACAACAACAGTATAACGGGTAGAAAACTTGCCTGAACGATTGTGGGTAGTAAAAGGCCTGAGGCGAGTCTGGTAACCTATAAACAACATATAAGTTGGAGTGAAACGAAAGTTGCTTAAGAAACTAGACTTTAACCAATTAGACTCTAACGTTCTCTTATGGTCGCTTATACGCTTAACGATTCACATAAGTCGCTCGAGTACCCTTGGCTCCACCATTTTTAATAAATTAATCGTTACGGATTTTAAGGCGACGCTTTCGCGAATACCCTACCAGCTGACCCTTTAACCTTACATAATTATTTCATGCTCCAAATAGTCATTTAAGGACCTTAACCAAGGTTTCAAAGTAAGGCGAGGGGTAATGGTTCGTTCGCGAAATGATGTTACTTAAAACTGTCGTTTCTCCTAAACCGTACATCGAATTCAAGCGAACCACATATCAAAACGAAGCTCGTAACATGAGATATCTAAACATGGCAATGGTCAGAATCTTACAGTGAGTTCACGGGTCCTGAAGTTAAGAACAAAAATAGTCTAAGGTAAATCGGGCATTACGACAGCTATGTTTACGCGATTACCAAAGTTTAAACTACTCCAATCAACCACAAATCAACCACAAATCAACCCATAACCACCAATACAACCAAAATTCATCCAAACCTTACTAACTCAGTCCATAACCTCATGATTTTTCCAACTTATTCAATCACAAACAAAAGCTACTAATTGTACTTAAGGTTCATCAACCAACAACCAAGATTTATAACCCAAAATCATTACAATTCCAACCAAATTCTAAACATACAAGAATCATGCTCTCATGAACTATAACAAACAAAACCAAACCTAATACTCAAAGTAAAGTTAGGGTTTGGAGGGGTTATACCTTCCTTGGAGTGATTAGAGTAGCTAGGAAGCCTTAAGAAGCCTTAAGAAGGCTTGAGATAGCTTCGGATTGCTTGGATCTTAAAGGAAATCAAAGGAAACAAAGTTGGAAATCTTGAAAACACTATTCATCATCTTCTTCCTTGATTTATTGGAAGAGATTCATGAAGAAATAGAAGCTTAAACTCTTAGGATATGCTTATCTAATCATAAGGGACCTTGGGTAATTACCTTGCAAATTAACAAAGCTAAAATCTTGATTTTTGTAATTTTTCTTCTTGAAAAGTGAAGAAAGCCGAGAGCTAAGCATGACATCATCTTGGTGACTTCATCTTTTGCCACTTGTCATCACTTGGTGGTGGAAGCATCTTCTTATGCTAATCCTTCCTTAATTGCTTGATTATCACCCATAATCCTTGCACTAATCTCTCTTGCATTACTTGTCATTTAATTATTTTACGACTCGTTTATCGTTCGTTCTTCCTAATCGTTTGAGGGATCATATTCGGGATCTTATTACTTGGGTTCCCCTAAACCTTTCTCAATATATTATATTCCTTATATGATCCTTTCTTTTAATCCTTGAATTTAAATCTTTTTAATCATGTTACCTTATACTCAATTTTTTCGGTATCTGGTGGATTTTTCGGGAAAAATCAAAGTGTTCGAATTTGGATTCTAATAATCTTTACATACACTTATATACCATATAGAGTACTAATAAGATCTCAGAATATCAATAAAAGAACTGCTAGATAGTGTGGCATGAAAAGTTTTCTTATTCAGCAAAATCACTTTTCATAAGGGTTACAAAAAGTCCAAAAATTTTGGGGTTATTACACCTAGGATATCACAATCCTAGATCAGCTATACCCTTGAGGTACTTGAAAATTCTTTTCACAGCTATTAGATAAGGTTCTCTTGGATCAGCCTGAAATCTTGCACGAAGACAGGTAGCATACAAGATATATGGTCTACTTGCAAATAAATAGAGTAAAGAGCCAATCATACCTCTATAGTTAGTAATATCTACTGATGCTCCAGTATCTTTATCTAACTTGGTGGCAGTGGCCATGAGAGTTGATGTAGTACTTGCATTCCAAATTTCTTGAGTAGATTTCTGGTGTACTTGGATTGACTGATAAAAGTACCTTCTTCAGTTTGTTTGACTTGAAGTCCCAGAAAATAACTCAACTCTCCCATCATACTCATTTGATATCAAGACTGCATTAACTTTGAAAATCTTTCACAAAGTTTTGTATTTGTAGAGCCAAAGATGATATCATCAACATATATCTGTACCAAAAGTAAATCATTTCCATGGCTGAGGTAGAATAAAGTCTTATCAATTGTGCCTCTGTGAAATCCACTTTCCAGAAGGAATTGAGCCAGAGTCTCATACCATGCTCTAGGAGCTTGCTTAAGGCCATAAAGTGCTTTGTCAAGCCTGTAGACATGATTTGGAAATTTTGGATCTATAAAGCCTAGAGGTTGTTCAACATATACCTCTTCTTTCAATTCTCCATTGAGAAAAGCACTTTTCACATCCATTTGAAAGACTGTAAACTTCTTGTGAGCAACTGGAGCAAATGTTTCATCATAGTCAATACCCTCCTGTTGAGAGTAACCTTTACCAACCAGCCTTGCTTTGTTTCTTGTAATTATGCCATCACTGTCAGTTTTATTTCTGAACACCCATTTTGTACCAACAATTGATCTGTCCTTTGATCTTGGTACTAGGGTCCAGACTTTATTTCTTTCAAATTCATTTAACTCTTCCTGCATTGCTTGCACCCAGTCAGCATCTTGAAGAGCTTCTTCCACTTTCTTTGGTTCAGTCTGAGATAGAAAGGAATGATAGAGACATTTATTTGTTGTTGATGTTCTAGTTCTGACACCTGCTTCATGATCTCCAATTATTAAGTCAGGTGTGTGTGATTTAGTCCAATTCCTTGCAGATGGAAGTTGATCTCTAGAACTGGATCCTCCCCCATGATCCATGATGTCTCCATCTGCATTTTCTGATGCCCCCCTGAAGTTATGCTCTCTAAGATTACAGAATTTGAGTTGGATCCTTCAGGAATTGAAGAATTAGAGTTTCTAGAATTGTCAGAATTTGGCTCATCAGAACTTGATGAATCAGAACTTGAAGAGCCAGTGACTGGTTACGATGCTTCTTGAGAGTCTTGAGATGTGGTATGTGTTAGTGTAGGTGCCCTAGAGGCAATACATTATTCTTTTAAATCTTTATGTTAGTTGATCATTCAATAAATGTATTCATTATGACCTTAATTACCGCGATATTTTGTTAGCATAATAAATGTCCTTAGAATCATGATACACATTATATAGATTAACTACATGACTTGAACTTGAGATTATATAATATATCATATTCTTAAAGGTCCCTAGTCGAGTATTATTATATAGGACAATAATTATACATAGATAGACTAGTATGTTGTTTGACAAGATAACCACATCTCATTGGTTATAAGTATGGTGATACTAAAGTCAATACATAGGTATATGTGAGAGTACATGGTACTGGACAGACCCACAGTGAGATTCTTCATGTTTAATAAAGTCATAAGAAAGACTCACAGTGATAATGGTTTAACGATCCTTTGACTTGAAATCAATATATTTCTATACGAGGATTAATATACTTTGACTACATTAAAAGTTACTTTTGATCGGGTGATGATAAAAGTGGACATCGGGTATATCATGAGTTGTATGAGAAATATGAATGATAGATAAATGATTTAACCCTCCTATAATTAGGATAGATATTATTGGCCTCTTGATTGAGTGAGATTATAAAAGCATGGCCATGCTCAAATAATGATTTGTCTTGATAATCTACTGATGGATCAAGTAAACCCGTATTAAATGCTGAAGAGGATGAATAAATACATGTCTCGAGTTTAATCTATAATATGTATGGTTAAAGGGATTATATTACACGAAAAACATTAATCACGAAAGGTTTTATCTAATCACGATTTAATTATTGTTTAATTGGGTAACAATGATGTATTACTAGATACCGCTCATTGTTTATAATTTTAATAGAGAATAAAATTATTGTCAATTAAATAATAGCCTATAGGGTCGCACAAATAGAGCACTTAATGGAATAGTTAATTTAAATTATGGATTTAAATTAATTGATCATTATTCGAATTTTATTATAATTAAGTAAGACTTAACTGAGATAATATAAATTCGAATTAAAAGGAATGTTTTTGCCCATAATAATTAAGTATGACTTAGTTATTAATTAAATAATAGAAATTTGTTTTTATTATTTAATTCAATACCTACTAGGGTTGGGCTTTGCTGCTATGGGCCTTTTTAATCAGCCATTATAAATACATAATGATAGGTTAAAAGAGGCTTGTACGTTTTTTTTGAGAAAACCCTAGCAGCAAAGAGAGGCAGAGGCAATTCGGATCGTCAAGAAGGAGGCTAGTACATCCATTCCGTAGTCAAGTTCGTGAGACGTTCTTGAAGGTGCTCGTGTGGATACCATAGAGGTGTTTCTCCGAGAGGTAGACACAAAGTGTGATAGCTAGGATCACCGTTGAGTTCGTGAAAGTTAAGCTCTTGAAAGGTATGATTCCTTATCTCCATAATCTGCCCATAATTATACATGGATCCTGTTTTTTGGTTTCGAAATTTTTGTTTTATTTACGTTTATCCGCTGCGTTTTATGCCTTCGGAACCCAACAATGGTATCAGAGCTACGTGTATAAGGGGCTGATTTGGTTACGTGTTTACTGTATTTTTACAAGTATGCATGTGTGATGAGTCTGCCATGATAACAGTTATGTTATATGAGTATGCCATGATAACTGTTATGTTATATGAGTTTGCCATGATAACAGTTATGTTATATGAATGATATGATGAATCTGTTAATGATCTATATGATGATACTAGTATGTTTAAGATCTGCCATAACTAATATGTATGCGATCTCTTATAATATGTATACTGATACATGTTTTTGGTAACTGGGATATGGGTCGTGTGTATACTGATACATGCTTCTGGAATAGTATTCTGATACATGTTTTGCTAGTATTCTGATACTTGATTTTGCAAAAATATCCGCCATCAGGGGGCTCGCTGCCCCTCCGAACCCCCCAGCGACCTCCGCGGTGAGGTCGATCCGCGTGCTTAGGGTTTCGTTTTTAATTTGTGCTTATGACATATGCTTTACTTATTTATTATTCTTGATTGGATCATGATAAGTGATAAATAGCATGTCATCTTTATATGATCTATAATATTCTTTAATGGTTACTTGAGCATGGTACATAGTTATGGCCTTAAGACCTTAGTTGTAATGGTTTATTCTTTTGGTTTGTAATAAATACGACTTGCATGTCGTTTTCTATTTATAGTTGTTTTATCTCGAATGTAACTCGAGTTCTTTTGTAAGTTCATTAGTATAATTCTTAATGTAACATCCAAGAAGGACAAGGGAACAAGGAGGCATCCAATGGAGGCCAAGGAGACAATGGAAGCAATAGAGAAGACATATATAATAGTTATTTTGACACCATAGATTGACCTTGATCTTTTCATTAGCCTGAAAAGATCACATAGGATTGGGCCATAACTATTGCATGTTTACTTTACGCACTTTTCATATGATGTATAAATAGTATGTGTAGAGTAGAAAATGCATGTTTTAATTAGATTAATGATGCATGTATGTATTAGATACATCACCCATGCCATGCCTTTAAACAAGATAAAATCTGTAACGACTCAAGATTTAAAATCAACAAACAATCATGAGATTCTCGTGTTTATGAAACACGGAATAAAATACAAATTTTCTTTATTTCTGACATGGGGCGATTTTGTCAACAACGGGTTCATAGAACTTGTAAGGCTGTGGGTTTTAAGCGAGACCGATGTGACTCCTGCACTATCTGGAAATCAAACCATTGACGAGTATTGATTTGAAGTATTTTATTCAAGGAAAAATTGGGAATCTCTTTATGATGGGATCATGATCGTTCTAAATTAAAAATCCCTAAGTAAAAATATTAAGTTTTAATCAGATGCTTTCCAATGAATGAACACTCATTGAATCCTAGATCGATAAGGGGAAGGGTTGTCAGTGGCAGGGGACTCTTATCTATCGTGGTGAAATGCGACGAATATAAACGATTATATTCGGACGTTGTATCATTGGGTCTAACTTAACTGAGTCATCATAATAAGGTGAATATAAACGGTTATATTCAACTATTATGAACTTAGAAGGATAGAGTTTGGTTAAAAATCTATTAGATAGATAAGATCAATTGTTGTTCACCAAATTATCCAAGAATTATATATGATATAATTGACAACTGTTGTCTACCTAAATAATCATGTTTTAAGGATACCAGTGGTTGACTTAGGACATGACGAAATATGGATCTTGGCTCACTAGAAAGATTTATGGGATATAGTTTCCGAATTAATAGTTAGGGCTATTAATTTGATAAAAAAATAGTGGGAGATATATTATGAATATATCATAATCATATGAACATAAAATTTTAACTCAGACAATCTAATGTTTATTTTGCGCTTTTATTATTGTAGATACTGAGTAATGGCAAACAACACAAACACACTATCCGTACGTTCAGTCCTTGAGAAGGACAAGATGACAGGAGGAAACAACTTCCTAGACTGGCAGAGGAATTTGAGGATTGTCCTCAGGCAGGAGCGCAAGCTTCATGTCATTGATATTCCTCCTCCAGGCCCCCTTCCTGAGGGTGCTACTGCTGATGAACGAGCAGCACACACAAGGGATGAGAATGATGCAAATGATGTTGCATGTCTTATGTTGGCAACTATGAGTGCTGAGCTTCAAAGACAACATGTCCATATGGATGCATATACTATCAATGAGCACTTGCAAAGCATGTTTGCAAGCCAAACTCATCAAGAAAGGTTCAACAAGAGTAACTCACCTTTTAATTGCAAACAAGGGGCAAGTGAACCAGTTGGCCCACATGTTCTTAAGATGATTGGTTATATTGAGTACCTTGAAACTTTGGGTTTCCCGATTGGTCCGGAAACTGGTATTGACCTAATCATAAATTTTTTGAATAACAAATTCACTCAGTTTGTTGTGAACTACAGTATGAATGAATTTGACAAAACACCTACTAAATTGTTGCATATGTTGAGAACATATGAGACCAACATGAAGACAGCTGAACCTGCTCCCATACTGATGGTGGGAAATAAAGGTAAGGCTAAAGGGAAGGGCAAGTGGAAGGGTAAGAAGAAGATTGGATCTGATTCTACACCCAAGCCAAAATCAGGTCCCAAACAGGCTTTAAAGCCTAAAGGTGGTGTGGCCAAGGGTGAATGTCACTACTGTAAGAAAGCTGGTCACTGGAAGAGAAACTGTCCAATTTACTTGGAGGATCTGAAGAAAATGAAAGCAGTTCAGATTTCTGGATCATGTATTTATGTTATAGAAGTCAATTTTTCTATTTCTACATCTTGGGTATTTGATACTGGATGTGCTTCTCACATTTGTATAAATGTGCAGAGCCTGCAGAGAAGTAGGACTTTGGCTAAGGGAGAAGTGGACCTAAGAGTAGGCAATGGAGCAAAAGTTGCTGCTTTAGCTGTAGGGAATTATTATTTATCTATGCCCTATAGGCTTGTTTTAGAACTAGAAGAATGTTTTTATGTGCCTGCGATTCACAGAAACATTATTTCTGTTTCTTGTTTGGACAAGAAAGGTTTTTCGTTTACAATAAAGAACAAAAATTGCTCTTTTGCTTTGAATGATTTAACCTATGGTGTTGTGCGTTTATTTAATGGTTTATATGTTCTTGATTTAGATAATCCTGTCTGTAATATAGAAAACAAACGACTTAAATTGAATGACTCAAATCAAACATACCTCTGACATTGTCGTCTAGGCCACATAAATGAGAAATGCATATCCAAATTACAAAAGGATGGATACTTGGATAAGTTTGATTTTGAATCATACCAAGAATGCGAATCTTGTTTGCTTGGTAAGATGATTAAATCCCCTTTCACTGGTAAAGGTCAAAGGGCCACTAAACGTCTGGAGCCAATACATAGTGATTTATGTGGCCCAATGCGTGTAATGGCTAGAGGAGGCTACTACTACTTCATAACATTTACTGATGATTTCAGTAGATATGGATATGTATATCTTATGAAGAACAAATCCGATTCTTTTGAAAAATTTAAAGAATACAAGGTTGAAGTAGAGAAGCAAATTGGCGGAGATGCAAGTATTAAGATCTTATGATCCGATCGTGGGGGTGAATACTTAAGCACCGAATTTAAAGAGTATTTGAAAGAGTGTGGTATTGTATCACAACTCACTCCGCCAGGAACACCTCAATGGAATGGAGTTTCAGAGAGGAGAAATCGCACCTTGTTGGACATGGTGCGATCGATGATGAGTCATGCAGATCTTCCAATAAGTTTCTGGGGTTATGCTCTAGAAACAGCGGCTTTCACACTTAACCGTGTTCCAACTAAGAAGGTTCAAAAGACTCCATATGAGATATGGAAGGAGAAATGGTCAGGCATGAACTTTATGAAAGTTTGGGGATGTAAGGCATTTGTGAAACGTCAAGAATCTGACAAGCTTGGACCTAAATCCGAAGAGTGCATTTTTGTGGGATACCCTAATGAAACAAAGGCGTATTATTTTTATAGTCCTTCTGAGCAGAAAGTGTTTATTGCTCGAGATGCTGTCTTCATGGAAAGAGATTTTGTTTCCAAAAAGAAACAGTGGGAGAACTATAGATCTTGATGAAGATCGAGAACCGAAAAATAGCATTGAACCTGAAGTGGAACAAGAGAAGAATAATGATAATGCTCAACAAACACAGGTTGTTCGTAGATCTGGTAGATTTCGCCATGAGCCAGAGAGATATGGATTTCTCATGACTCAGTGTGGTGATTTGATGCTCATAGATGAAGATGAGCCTCTCACATACCAAGATGCTATGAACAGTCCAGTCTCTAAGAGATGGCTTGAATCCATGAAATCCGAGATAGATTCCATGTACGAAAACCAAGTATGGACTTTGGTTGATCCACCTGAAGGGGTAAAACCCATAGGGTGCAAATGGGTTTTTAAGAAGAAAAAGGGCATGGATGGAAATGTTCAGACCTATAAAGCTAGGCTGGTTGCAAAAGGTTTCAAACAAATTCATGGTATTGACTATGATGAAACTTTCTCACCAGTGGCTATGGTCAAGTCTATAAGGATTTTATTTGCCATTGCAGCATTCCATTATTATAAAATCTGGAAAATGGATGTCAAAACAGCCTTCCTTAATGGAAGCCTTGAAGAGGATGTGTACATGACACAACCTGAGGGTTTTGTCGATCCAAGGAATGCTGGCAAGGTATGTAAATTGCGTCGATCCATTTATGGATTGAAGCAATCCTCTAGGAGATGGAATATCCGTTTTGATGAAATAGTCACAGAGTATGGCTTTGCTCAAAATGAAGATGAACCGTGTGTTTACAAGAAGGTTAGTGGGAGCTATGTGGCATTCATAGTACTATATGTTGATGATATACTACTAATGGGGAATGATATACCTTCTCTAAAGGCTGTTAAGACTTGGTCAGGAGCAATTTCTCCATGAAAGACTTAGGAGAGGCATCCTACATTCTAGGAATGAGGAGCTATAGAGAAAGATCTAGAAGGATGATCGGTATAAGTCAGAGCACATACATTGATAAGGTTTTGTATCGTTTTGGAATGCAAAATGCAAAAAGGGGATATGTCCCCATGTCTCAAGGGATAACCATCTCTAAGGACCAGTGTCCGAAATCATTGGATGAGAAGGACCACATGAATAAAGTTCCATATGCTTCAGCAATTGGATCTATCATGTATGCAATGGTATGTACTCGCCCAGATGTCTCGTATGTTTTGAGCATGACGAGCAGATACCAGTCTAATCCGGGTGAAGGTCACTGGACGGCAGTCAAGAATATTCCTAAGTACCTGAAAAGAACTAAAGATGCATTCTTGGTGTATGGAGGAGAAGAGAAACTCTTTGTAAAAGGTTACACCGATGCAAGTTTCCAAACAGACAGAGATGATACTGTATCACAGTCTGGTTTTATGTTTTGTCTAAACGGAGGTACTGTAAGCTGGAAGAGTTCAAAGTAAGAAATAGTAGCTGATTCTACAATGGAGGCTGAGTACATTGCATCTTGTGAAGCAGCTAAGGAGGCCATTTGGATTCGAAAGTTCATTTCTGATTTAGGAGTGGTTCCATCGATCGCAGATCCCATTGATCTATACTGCGATAATAATGGAGCCATTGCACAGGCTAAAGAACCTAGATCACACTCCCGGGCTAAATATATACTTAGGAGATTTCACCTTATTCGAGAGATTAATGAAAGGGGTGATATACACATATGTAAAGTGCATACAAATAACATTGCAGACCCACTGACCAAAGGCTTGTCACAGCAGAAGCACGATGGTCATACTAGTTCCGTGGGTATTAGATATATGGGTGATTGGCTCTAGTGCAAGTGGGAGATTGTTAGTGTAGGTGCCCTAGAGGCAATACATTATTCTTTCAAATCTTTATGTTAGTTGATCATTCAATAAATGTATTTATTATGACCTTAATTACTGCGATATTTTGTTAGCATAATAAATATCCTTAGAATCATATTACACATTGTATAGTTTAAGTACATGACTTGAACTTGAGATTATATAATATATCATATTATTAAAGGTCCCTAGTCGAGTATTATTATATAGGACAATAATAATACATAGATAGACTAGTATGTTGTTTGACAAGATAACCACATCTCATTGGTTATAAGTATGGTGATACTAAAGTCAATACATAGGTACATGTGAGAGTACATGGTACTGGACAAACCCACAGTGAGATTCTTCATGTTTAATAAAGTCATAAGAAAGACTCACAGTGGTAATGGTGTAACGATCCTTTGACTTGAAATCATTATATTTCTATACGAGGGTTAATATACTTTGACTACATTAAAAGTTACTTTTGATCGGGTGATGATAAAAGTGGACATCGGGTATATCATGAGTTGTATGAGAAATATAAATGATAGATAAAGGATTTAACCCTCCTATAATTAGGAGAGATATTATTGGCCTATTGATTGAGAGAGATTATAAAAGCATGGCCATGCTCAAATAATGATTTATCTTGATAATCTACTTATGGATCAAGTAAACCCTGATTAAATGTTGAAGAGGATGACTAAATACATGCCTCGAGTTTAATCTATAATATGTATGGTTAAAGGGATTATATTACATGAAAAACATTAATCACAAAAGGTTTTATCTAATCACGATTTAATAATTGTTTAATTGGGTAACAATGATGTATTACTAGATACCGCTCATTGTTTATAATTTTAATAGAGAATAAAATTATTGTCAATTAAATAATAGCATATAGGGTCGCACAAATAGAGCACTTAATGGAATAGTTAATTTAAATTATGGATTTAAATTAATTGATGATTATTCGAATTTTATTATAATTAAGTAAGACTTAATTGAGATAATATAAATTCGAATTAAAAGGAATGTTTTTACCCATAATAATTAAGTATGACTTAATTATTAATTAAATAATAGAAATTCGTTTTTATTATTTAATCCGATACCTACTAGGTTTGGGCTTTGCTGTTATGGCCTTTTTAATCAGCCATTATAAATACATAATGATAGGTTAAAAGAGGCTTGTACGTTTTTTTTGAGAAAACCCTAGCAACAAAGAGAGGCAGAGGCAATTCGGATCGTCAAGAAGGAGGCTAGTACATCCATTCCGTAGTCAAGTTCGTGAGACGTTCTTGAAGGTGCTCGTGTGGATACCATAGAGGTGTTTCTCCGAGAGGTAGACACAAAGCGTGATAGCTAGGATCTCCGTTGAGTTCGTGAAAGTTAAGCTCTTGAAAGGTATGATTCGTTATCTCCATAATATGCCCATAATTATACATGGATCCTATTTTTGGGTTTCAAAATTTTTGTTTTATTTACATTTATCCGCTGCGTTTTATGCCTTCGGAACCCAACAGTATGATCATCAGCTTGCTCCCCCTGAACATGTGCATTTTCCTTTGGAGCAGTTACCACAGTTTCAAAGACATCAGAATTTAACCCGTAAGAACTTAAAGGATCAGGATTTAGGTCATCAGAATTTACGGAATCAGAATTTACATCTTCATTTTCAAATCTTAGCTAATCATGATCATTGAAATCTTCAAGTCCAGTAATGTTTTTAGCATCAAAAGATACATTGATAGATTCCATGACAACCCTTGTTCTTAAATTATAGACTCTGAAGGCTTTTGTGGAAAGTGGATATCCAACAAAAATTCCTTCATCAGCTTTAGATCAAATTTTGACAGCTGTTCAGGATGAGTCTTAAGAACAAAACACTATCCAAATACATGAAAGTATTACAAATTTGGCTTCTTTTTCTTCACCATCTCATATGGTGTTTTTCCATGCTTGTTTATGAGTGTAGCATTCTGTGTAAAACAAGCAGTCTGCACAGCTTCAGCCTAAAAATAGGTTGGTAGCTTTGCTTCATCAAGCATAGTTCGTGCAGCTTCAATAAGAGTCCTGTTCTTTCTTTCTACAACTCCATCCTGCTGTGGAGTTCCAGGTGCAGAAAATTCCTCCTTTATTCCTTGCTCTTTACAAAACTCTTCCATGATTGAATTCTTGAACTCAGTGCCATTATCACTTCTTATTATTTTAACAGAATCTTTGACTAACTTATCCAGCTGTCTGACATGATCAATTAGAGTATATGCAGTTTTATTCTTCTTGTGCAAGAAATACACCCAAGTGTATCTTGTGAACTCATCCACTATAACCATAGAATATTTCTTCTTTGCAATAGACATGACATTAACTGGACTAAATAGATCAACATGCAGTAAGTGATAAGGCTCAAGAATTGAGGATTCAGTTTTTCTCTTGAATGAAGATTTTCTTTGTTTTGCCTTTTGACATGAGTCACAAAGACCATCAGGAGTAAATATTGATTTTGGAAGTCCTCTCAAAAGATCTTTCTTTACTAGCTCATTTATGTTGTTGAAATTTAAATGAGAGAGTCTCTTATGCCAATTCCAGCTTTCTTCAATTGATGCTCTACTTAATAGACAGATTGCAGAACCATCAGAATTTGTTGAAAGTCTGGCTTCATATATGTTACCATGTCTGTAGCCTTTCAGAACCACTTTGCCTGTAGAATTACTTACAATTTCATAGTGTTCTTCAAAGAAATCCACATGATAACCTCTGTCACAGATTTGACTCACACTTAGCAGATTGTGTTTAAGTTCTGAGACAAGAGCTACTGTTTCAATTATGACATTCCCAAGATTGATATTGCCATATCCCAAAGTCTTTCCCATGTTGCCATCTCCATAAGAAACTTCTGGGCCAGCTTTCTCTACAAAGTTTTATAGTGGGGCTTTATTTCCAGTCATATGTCCTGAACATCCACTGTCCAGAACCAGGATGTTTTTCCTGTTGCCCGGCAATCACAAAGACCACTATTGATTAGTTTTAAGGACCCAGACTTGCTTGGATCCTTTGGCCTTGTTAAGTTTGTTAGCATTTGCAGCGGATTTAGTTTCAGAGTTTATGCTAACATGCTTTTTATCAGACTTTATATCAGACTTTGCATCAGAATTCACACTAGAAGGAATTACACTAATTTTCTTTAAAGAAGGCTTTATTTCATAATAATCATAGTACAAACTATGATTTTCTTTATAAGTATAAATAGAATGCTATAAACTACCACAATGAAAACAAGAATTTTATGGTTTAAACCTAACATACTGACTCTTAACTCCTGATCTAGGAGGTAAAGAGTTTATATCTTTATTTTTCCTGCAAAAAGAAGTAAGATGGTTAGAGTTTCCACAATTATAGCATTTCTTTCTAGGAGCATTAGGAACAGGCATATAATTATTACTTTTATTCACACCTTCCTTTCCATTCCTATTTTTCCTAGCTTTCTTGACCTTGCTTACATTTTTAATCTCTTTCAGCTTATACTTAAGCTGCTTCTTTGTCATTAAGCCAATGTTTACCAAAGCTGGTTTATCCTGTTTTAATTTGTCAGAAGTTGACTTTTCTTTGACTTCTGTTTTAGAGTCTTTCATCTCTTCAGAAACAGGCACAACAGTTTTTGCAACAAATTTAACAGGATTTACCTTTAGCTTTTCAGTCTGTTTGATAGCGATTGGCTTAATTGGAAAAGTCCCTTTCTCACTTTTAATATCTTTATAACCTAACCCCTCTTTCCAGTTTCCACTACTTAGAATATTCTGAGTTGTTCTGCCTGAGTTAGTCCAAGTCCTGATGATTTCTCTTTCTTTTTCTAATTCAGTTTTTAGATAATCATTTTGTTTAAGCAATTCATTCTTAACATACACGGCATTATCTCTCTATGTCTAAATAGTGTTCATCTTGACTAACTCTTTTTCAAGATAGCTATTTCTGTTTTTGTACTTTAGATTTTCAGATTTTAATCTTTCATTCTCTAAAGTCTGATCTCTATAGCTAATATAAATGTTTTTCAGAAATAATCTCAACTCAGTAATATCTTCTTTATCAAAAGCAAGAGTTGATAGATGTAGCTTTAGTTCAGCAGCATCAAAATTGCTATCAACATTTGCCATTAAGGCATAGTTCACCTCTTATTCAGATTCTGAAGTGTCTGCCCAGTTTTTCTTCTTTGTGATAAGTGCCTGGCCTTTGTCACCTTTTCCTTTCTTGCAATCAGGAGAAATATGGCCTCTTTCACCACAATTGTAGCATTTGACATTTGAGTTATCTCCTCTGTCATACTTTCCTCCTTTGCCTTCAGTCTTTCTAAACCCTTTCTTGGAAAACTTCTTAACCTTTCTGAATTTCTTGTAGGCTATCTTTGTGATACCCTTCACCATAAGAGCACACAGTTGCATCATCTCTGCATCAACATCCACTTCAGATAAATTTTCAGGTTCTGAATCATCATCATCGGAATCTGATGACTCTGAATTAGACTATAAGATGAGAGCCTTTCCTTTTGCCATCCTAGAGACAATTGGCTTTTCTTCAATCTTTAAAGCAACTGTCTTAGACTTCCCTCCATGCCTCTTCTTTCTTTGCTCCATCTCAAGTTTATGAGTCTTGAGCATCCCATAGATTTCATCAAAGAAGATCAAGACAAACGCAATAAGAGATATGCAAGAAGAAGGAATTCTATGAAGAATAGAATACTTGGAAGAAAAGATAACTAGTTGATATATTTTAGGACACAGAATCATATTCAATATCAGTTAGACATTATCTTGTAACTGTGTAGTATATAAACACAGACTTAGGGTTTACACTATACGTGTTATCATAATCGAAGTTATTATTTATTGTAACCCTAGCACCTCTCGTGATAATTTGGTCATCACTGAGAGAGGACAGTTCCATACTGTAACAGACTTTATTGTATTGAATAAAATTTGTTTTCAGTTACTTGAGTTCTTATATTTGATTTGATTGTGCTAAACACTGTATTCAACCCCCTTCTACAGTGTGTGAGACCAAACAAGTGGTATCAGGGCCTTCTGTTAACACACAAACAGTTTAAGATCCAAAATCAATCATGTCTGAAGCAGAAACTCCAACCAAGTCCACCAAAACTGAAGAACCTCCAAAGACTCAAATCCATAGTCGCTATGAGACTATTAGAGTTCCCATACTGAAACCATCTGAATATCCCATATGGAAGGTGAGGATGTCTATGTTTCTGGAAGCTACAGATCCAGAATATCTTGACAGAATCAATGAAGGACCACACAAGCCAACCAAACTCGCTGTTGCAGTTGCAGGAGAACCAGCAAAGTATGTACCAAAGGAGAAGAGTTATTACACTGCTGAAGATATCTCTTCAATTGCTAAGGATGCTAAGGTACGACACTTGCTACATAGTGTCATTGATAATGTCATGTCAAACAGGGTAATTAACTGCAAGACTGCAAAGGAAATATGGGAAGCCTTGGAGATAAGATGTCAGGGAACTGATTCAATTAAGAAAAACAGGAAGACGATACTGACTCAAGAGTATCAGCACTTTGACTCAAAGTCTGATGAGTCATTAACTGGCTTATATGACAGATTTGTCAAACTCTTGAATGATTTGTCACTAGTTGATAAGGAATATGATCTTGAAGATTTAAATCTTAAATTCCTGTTAGCTCTTCCTGGAAGTTGGGATTTGAAGGCCACAACTATAAGAGACAACTATAATCTTGAAGAAACAACTTTTGATGAAATTTATGGGATGCTCAAGACTCATGAACTTGAGATGGAACAAAGAAGCAAGAGGAAAGGAGGAAAGTCAAGGACAGTTGCTCTTAAGGCTGAGGATGAATCTCCCAAAGCAGCTACCTCAAGGAAAGGCAAGGGAAAAGCTCTCATCACAAAGTCTGATACTGAATCATCAAGTTCTGATAGTGATGATGACTCAGAAACTGAAAGCTTACCTGAGATGGATGCTGATGAAGAGATGATGAAGCTGTGTACGCTTATGGTGAAAGGAATTACAAGGATTGCATACAGGAAATTCAGAAAGGGAAAGAAATCTTCCAAGAAAGGTGCAAGTTCTGATAAGAAGAGTTTCAGAAAATCTGAAGGCAAAGGAGGAAAGTCTGACAGAGGAGATTACTCAAATGTCAAATGCTACAACTGTGGTGAGAAAGGCCACGTATCTCCTGATTTCAAGAAAGTGAAGAGTGACAAAGGCAAGGCTCTTATCACAAAGAAGAAAATCTGGACAGACCCTTCAGATTCTGAAAGTGAGGAGAACTATACCTTGATGGCAAATGCTGATAGCAGTTCTGATGTTGCTGAGTTAAAGGTACCTCAAACTACTTATGCCTTTCATACTGATGATATAAATGAGTTGAGAAGATATCTTAAAACCATGTTTATTAGTTATAGAGATCAAACTTTAACATGTGAAAGATTAACTTCTGAAAATCTAGCTTTTAAGAAAAGGAATGAATATTTAGAAAAAGAGTTAGTCATGTTCCATCAAACTCAGAAAGATAGAGATGATGTTTTCTATGTTAGGGATGAAGTACTTAAAATGAATGAATCTCTAAAAACTGAGTTAGAAAAGGAAAGAGAGATTATCAGGACTTGGACTAACTTTGGCAGAACAACTCAAAATTTGTTAAGTAGTGGAAACTGGAAAGAAGGCTTAGGTTATGGAGATGATAAGAATGATAAAGGAACTGTAGAAATTGAGCCTATAGTTGTTAAACAAAAGCCAAAAGTAAAACCTGTTAAGTTTGTAGCTGTAAAGTCTGATACTGAGAAATCAGAAGTTAAAGAGGAATTAACTTCTGACAAACTAAAACAGGATAAGCTAACTGAAGTTAACATAGGCTTAATGACAAAGAAGCAACTTAAGTACAAGCTGAAAGATGTTAAAAATGTAAACAGGGTAAAGCCACCTAGGAAAAATAGGAATGAAAAGGAAGGTGTGAATAAAAGCAATGATTATAAGCCTGCTCCTAATGCTCCTAGAAAAACATGTCATAACTGTGGAAATTCTAACCATCTGGCTTCTTTTTGCAGGAAGAATAAGAACATAAACTCCTTACCTTCAAAGTCATGAGTTAAGAGTCAGTCTGTTAGATATAGGCCACAAAATCCTTGTTTTCATTGTGGTAGTTTATGGAATTCCATTTATACTTGTAAGGAATATCATACTTTATACTATCATTATTATCAAATAAAACCTTCTTTAAAGAAAGTTAGCATTGTTCCTTCTATTGTAAATTCTGATGCAAAGTCTGATATTGTAAATGCTGATAAGAAAATTGTTAACATAAACTCTGATGCTAAATCCTCTGCAAATGTTAACAAACTTAATAAGGCCAAAGGATCCAAGCAAGTCTGGGTCCTTAAAACTAATCAATAGTGGTCTTTGTGATTGCAGGGCAACAGGAAAAACATCCTAGTTCTGGACAGTGGATGTTCAGGACATATGAGTGGAAATAAAGCCCTGCTATCAGACTTTTTGGAGAAAGATGGCCCAAGTGTTTCTTATGGAGATGGCAACATTGGAAAAACTTTGGGATATGGCAATATCAATCTTGGGAATGTCATCATTGAAAAAGTAGCTCTGGTCTCAGGACTTAAACACAATCTGCTCAGTGTTAGTCAAATCTGTGACAGAGGTTATCATGTGGATTTCTTTGAAGAACACTGTGAAGTTGTAAGTAAATTAACAGGAAAAGTTGTTCTGAAAGGATACAGGCATGGTAACATTTATGAAGCCAAGCTTTCAACAAGTACTGATGGTTCTGCAATCTGTCTGTTAAGTAGAGCATCAATTGAAGAAAGCTGGAATTGGCACAAGAAACTCTCTCATTTAAATTTCAACAATATAAATGAACTAGTCAAGAAAGATCTTGTGAGAGGACTGCCAAAATCAGTATTTGCTCCTGATGGCCTTTGTGATTCATGTCAGAAGGCTAAACAAAGAAAATCTTCATTCAAGAGCAAGACTGAATCATCAATTCTTGAGCCTTATCACCTACTACATGTTGATCTATTTGGTCCAGTGAATGTCATGTCTATTGCAAAGAAGAAATATGTTATGGTCATAGTGGATGAGTTCACCAGATACAGATGGGTGTATTTCTTGCACACAAAAAGTGAAACTGCATCCATTTTGATTGATCATGTCAAGCAACTGGATAAATTGATCAAAGATTCTGTGAAGATCATAAGAAGTGATAATGGCACTGAGTTTAATAATTTGATCATGGAAGAGTTCTGCAAAGACCATGGAATCAAGCAGGAATTTTCTGCACCTGGAACTCCACAAAAAATGGAGTTGTTGAAAGAAAGAGTAGAACTCTTATTGAAGCTGCACGAACTATGCTTGATGAAGCAAAGCTGCCAACCTACTTTTGGGCTGAAGCTGTGCAGAGTACTTGTTTTACTCAGAATGCAACACTCATTAACAAGCATGGAAAGACACCATATGAGATGGTGAAGAAAAAGAAGCCAAATCTGAAGTATTTTCATGTATTTGGATGCAAGTGTTTTGTTCTTAAGACTCATCCTGAACAGCTATCCAAATTTGATCTAAAAGCCGATGAAGGAATTTTTATTGGATATCCACTTTCCACAAAAGCCTTCAGAGTCTACAATTTAAGAACAAGAGTTGTCATGGAATTTATCAATGTCTCTTTTGATGATAAGAAGATTACTGGACTTGAAGATTTCAATGATCATGATCAGCTGAGATTTGAAAATGAAGTTTTAAATTTTGATACTGTAAATCCTGACAGTCTAGATCCTGACAGTCTAAATCCTGATACTGCAAACTCTGATGGATTAAACTCTGATGTCATTGAAACTGTGGTGACTATGCCAAAGGAAGATGCACCTGTGCAGGGGGAGTATACTGAAGATACAACCACATCTCAGGAATCATCAGAACCTACTACTGGCTCTTCAAGTTCTGATTCATCAAGTTCTGATAATTCTGGAAATTCAAATTCTGAAGGATCCAACTCAGAGAGCATCAATTCAGGGGGAGCATCAGAAAATGTTGATAAAGACAGCATGGATCATGGGGGAGCATCCAGTTATAGAGAAAATCTTCCATCTGCAAGGAAGTGGACTAAAGCACATACACATGACTTAATTATTGGGAATCCTGATGCAAGTGTCAGAACTAGAATAGCTACTTCAAATGAATGTCTCTATAATTCTTTCTTTCTCAGACTGAACCAAAGAAAGTGGAAGAAGCTCTTTAAGATGCTGATTGGGTGCAAGCAATGCAGGAAGAGTTAAATAAATTTGAAAGAAACAAAGTCTGAACCCTAGTGCCAAGAACAAAGAACAGATCTGTTGTTGGTACAAAGTGGGTGTTCAGAAACAAAACTGATAGTGATGGCATAATTACAAGGAATAAGGCAAGGCTGGTTGCAAAAGGATATTTTCAACAGGAGGGAATTGATTATGATGAAACATTTGCACCAGTTGCTAGATTGGAAGCCATAAGGATATTTTTGGCTTATGCTGCTCACAAAAAGTTTACAGTCTTTCAAATGGATGTCAAAAGTGCTTTTCTCAATGGAGAATTGGAAGAGGAAGTATATGTTGAACAACCTCCAAGTTTTGTAGATTCCAAACTTCTAAATCATGTCTATAGGCTTGATAAAACACTTTATGGCCTTAAGCAAGCTCCAAGAGCATGGTATGAGACTTTAGCTCAGTTTCTTCTAAAAAGTGGATTTAACAGAGGAACTATTGACAAAACATTGTTATATCTCAACCATGGAAAGGACTTACTTTTTGTGCAAATATATGTTGATGATATCATTTTTGGTTCTACAAATGACAGACTTTGCAAAAAGTTTGCCAAACTGATGCAGTCAAGATATCAAATGAGTATGATGGGGGAACTTAGCTATTTTCTGGGCCTTCAAGTCAAGCAGAATGAGGAAGGCACTTTTATTTGTCAAACCAAGTACACTAGAAATTTGCTGAAGAAATTTAGAATGCAAGATTGTTCAAGTGCATCCACTCCCATGGCCACTACAATAAAATTGGATAAGGATACTGGTACATCAGTAGATATTACTGATTACAGAGGTATGATTGGCTCACTACTCTATCGAACTGCTAGTAGACCTGATATCATGTATGCTACCTCTCTTTGTGCAAGATTTCAAGCAGATCCAAGAGAACCTCACTTAACATCTGTGAAAAGAATTCTCAAGTATCTTAAGGGTACAGCTGATCTGGGATTATGGTATCCTAGAGAATCAGAATTTAAGCTAATAGGTTACTCAGATGCAGATTTTGCAGGATACAAAATTGACAGGAAAAGCACAAGTGGAAGCTGCCAATTTCTTGGAGGCAGATTGGTTTCTTGGTTTAGCAAGAAACAGAAGTCAATTTCTAAATCAGCTGCAGAAGCAGAATACATTGCTGCAGTAAGCTGTTGTGCACAGATTCTTTGGATGAAGAACCAGATACTGGATTATGGGTTAACATATTTCAAAATCCCTATTTACTGTGATAATCAAAGTGCTATTGCTATGACAGGTAATCCAGTTCAACACTCAATGGCAAAGCACATCAGCATTAGGTACCACTTCATAAGGAAACATGTGGATGAAGGTATAGTGGAGTTGCATTTTGTTCCCACAGATCAACAACTAGCAGATATCTTCACAAAACCACTGTGTGAAGCTACTTTTACAAGATTGGTAAATAAACTTGGAATGGTTTCAGGTTCTTTCTCTAAATCTGCTTAGTTTATGTTCTGATACATCAGACTTTATGATCAGTATTTACAAATATTACTATCTTTCTGTCTTCTGTGCTTAAATTGAAACATGCTTAAGTGCTGATTGTTGTCTGATGTGTATTTCTAAACTCTGATAGTGATATGAATGTTTCTGTGACTATTCAATCCAATGAGGATAACTGTGCTAGATGCTGACCTAGTAGTCTTTAATATACTAAAGATCCCATGTTTGAAGTAATTGTTTATGTGGAAATCTTTTAACACAAGCAAATTCTGATATTGAGCTGAGTTAAAGTTTATTTTATGTATCTTGTTAATAAGTCAAAAACTAGAATAGTGCTTCTTATTTGTTAAGTTCTGATGTTAGTAAATCTGGTGGATGTACTAAGTGCTGATAAATCTCACTTATCAAAAGAAAAGAAAAGAAATAAAAAATCAGGTACTCCTTTGAGATCTAAAGTAAAAATATGGAAGGGAAGATCCAAGTGCATTGCTGGTATTAAGTTATATGCATTAGAAAAGCAAAATAAATATTTTCTTGGCGACTATTCACACTCTATGATTACTGGAGAAATACTCTGATAATAGCATAAATTCTGATAAGCAGTCGTGACTCACTTACACTGAGAAGCCACTGTAAAATGGAATTTCAAAAGATGTATAAAATGAATACAAAACAGTTGAGGTGGGCTCATGCATGAACTCAGTCTTTAGTAGACTTCAGAATAATGAGAGATTTTGAGCAAAGTTTTTAGTTATGCCTTATTTCTAAGATGTACTGAAGTGAATCAGACTTTAATCTTTATCTGATATTTAGCTTACTGCACACACATACACTCCATATGAATAATGAAAATTATTGTGGTGATATATGTTATTTTAGATGAACAGGTTAAGTGTCAGTTGCATAAATTTTGAGGACAAGTTATGATGGAAATTCTGATGCTTAAGTTCTGAAGAAACCAAATCAGTATTTATGTGAAGAATTACAGAAATAGACATTCACATTTCGAGTTAAGGAGCCATGTTCTGATGACTGTTAAGTTCTGATATAAGTCTAAGTTCTGATATTAAATCCTAATTCTTTACTTGACTTATTTGTGGCTAAATCTGAAATAGTTATATTTAAAATCAGAATAGGTTTGGGTGAGATATAAATAGTCAACATAATCTGGGTTAGTGGTACTCGTATATGCACAGTAATTTTTTACTTGTTTCGTGTACTCATTAACTCATGTTTTAAGACTCTAATGGCTATCATAATTACTCATCGGTCTAGGGAGACGAGGTATCATTACTTTTACCTGTCACTATTCAATATTCCTTGTGTCCGTTGGTATTCTATTGGCTATTTAAACCAACTACTCATTCCATCCAAAATATCTTTCACAAACTCACTCTCTTTTCATTCATATCAACAGAAATGGTCCAGTTCAACATGTTCTTGAACTATGAAACTTTCACTATTGAGTTGAGTTGTGCTGACTGGCAGCAGGAGTGGCATGTCACTGCCATTCCTGATGAACTCTGGAATTCAGTTCCACAAGAAGTTCACACCGAACTCTTGTTTTTATCAATGGTGTATCATCTCCATCTTGGTAGATTGGAAGAAGAAAGGAGAGAAGGTCTCCGTCAGCAAGAACGGATCATCCGTCTTGCAGTGCTTTTCGTCTCCAGCAACATGAACTAGTCGATAGGATCTTCTTAGACTAGGACTAAAGCTGTTGATGTTAGGGATTCTAGACTAGGGCAATCTTGTAATTTTCTGCATGCAATTTAAGTTTCATGAAATGTATTTGTTTGATATATTAATGAAATTTTACTTTATTGCAAGATTTTGTCTCTGCGTCATTTCATATTCTGATGACTTTTTCTGATAATAATCAAGTTCTGATGCAAACATGGCAGTAGTTATTTACTTGGTTTATTTTTGGTCATTACCTCACTGGTCCTATTTTTACAGAATATTGGTAAAGCAGTAATAATCATTTATTTAATTGGATTACTTGGTTAGTGGGACGGTTTTTTTCCTTGAAAAATTACATGTGATAAATAATGATTACTGAATATCCGTGCCCATTAATTATCTTTTACTGCTGCATGTTTGACAGGTGTCTCAACGGTTATCTTTTACGTGTATAAGTAAAAGAGAGAAAATATTGTAAAATCTTTTATTCACTTTTATACTCTATCTCTCTCTTTTTACTCTTATACTCGCACTATTTTCTGACGATTTATCATACAGACATTTTATCAAACACCTTATAGGCAACCTTATTTCTCACTTATTTCTCATGGCTCCCAAGGATTTAATTGTTGATGGAGCCAAGTTTGTACCAAACAACTATACTGCAATCTTGAACAAGGCTGAAGCTCCATCAGATTTTCACTTTGTGCAAGATTTTTTAGTAAATAGTAAGATTGGGTATGCTTTGACCCAATCTCTAACTATTTCAAGCCAACAAGTTCTGACGTTCTGGCGGACTGGGCATTTTGATAATGGTGGTGCTACTGGTACTCCAAGCATCGTATTTGAAATAAATGATGTTGAGTATGTGGTTACTCCTGGAGCAGTTCGCAAAGCTCTCCACTTACCAGAAGGCTGTACATTCTCAACAGTGGAGGAACCTGTTCTACAGCAGCTCATGGCCAGTTTGGGCTATGAGAAAAGTTTGGGCAAGCTGGGACAGTTGAAAAGGGCAAATATCAGGAAGGAATGGAGCTTTTTCTTCGATTGTATCACTAAGGCATTCGCCAATAAGTGCTCCAACTTTGATGCCATTCCAATTATGATTCAGCAAATCGGGTATGCTCTTATTCATCAAACTCACTTTTATTTTGCAAGAGCTGTGCTAGGATTCATAGGGGATAGGATGACAGAGGATATGAATGTAGTATACTTTGCTAGATTCTGTCAGCTTATATATACTTTTTGTTGTGCTAATGAACCCCAACCTACCACTGATTTAATTACACCCTTTAAGCTTGCAAAAAGGGCTTTTAATGATTTGTTAAATGCTGACATTAAGAAAATAGTGGTTAGACCCTTACAGATACCTCAGTCTGTAAAACAGATTCTTGTAAATGCTGATCCTCAAACCTACACATCTGTTTACATCTCAGCCACCACAACAACCATCAGAACATACTACACCTACACCTCAAACATCTCAACCTTCACCATCAGCACATCCTGTGAGGCCTTCATCTTCCAAACCTAAGAGGACGAAATTTGTACCTCAGACACAACAGAAGAGAAGGAGGATTGTTCTGAGAGATGAGTCAGATAGTGAGAAACATGTTCCAGTATCAGAACCTGTTGTTGTAGAAGCTGAGAAAATTACTTCTCAGAAAGATACTAAAACTGGGAGTTCTAAGCTTCTCAACAGGCTTAAAAGGATGTATTATGATGAAACTCCCAAAGTCTCTCCACCTTCAAAGAGACGCAAGAAACAAAGAGCTAACAGGGACACAACTGAGTCAGTTTCAGAGGATGAGGAAGTAGCAGCTAAGGAAGGAGATCAGGATTCTCTGATCTCAAAGGAGCCAATTGTGATTGAATCTCTTCCTTCTACACAGCCAGAATTTACTGAAGCTATTGCAACTACACCTCCATTGTCACCAATTTAGGAAACTGCTCAAGAAAGAGTATCTACACCACCTGTGTCTCCTGTAAATGAACCAGTACATACTGACGACCCAGGTTCAAGTGCTGAGATCAACATTCACAACTTGATTGTGCCTGAGGTTTTGTACCTGGAAGCTCCACCAACTCAAGTCACTCCATCGACAAACACCAATTCTTGATGCTGATTTTAATCCAGAATTGCCTAAAACACCTTCTCTGCATCTAGATACCGAAGATCAGATTTTAGGTGAGCATCAGAATATGGGTGTTGATCAGAAATTAGTAGCAGGTCAGCACTTAGAGGATGATGTTGAAGCCTCAATAGCCTCTCATACTGTTCTTTTATCAGAGGATGTTGACTTTATAAGTTCTGATGCTGCAAATGCTGATGACACTGGTAATGCTGCTACGAATGTACATGTTGATGCAGCTGGTCCCTCTGGACATGCACCTCTACAAGCTCCTTCAAAAGCTAAAATAGTTAAAAAGTTTGTTAGAGGAGATGCACCAGTACCTTGGAGTGAAACTCCTAGAGGACAGGAGTGGACTAAGGAGTGGAACACAGTTACCTTTGTTCCAAATGAAAGAATTCTTGTTGAGTACTTGGCAAAAGCTGATGAAATGCTAGTTAATGATGATTTCAAGACACAGCTGTGAGTTACTGGTACATAAAATTCAGGAAACTTTACTCAAGCAAGATATGAATGTGAAACTTGAAAAGAACAAATTTTTCAAGCCTGCCTTTGACAGAATTTCCTACATTGAGAAAACTCAAGAGCAACAACAGGTTCAGATTGATGATATTATTAAGAATCAAGCTTCTCAGCAATCTCAACTCAATGAGATCCAATCCTCAGTGGAATTGCTTGTCTCTCTTCTTTTACCTGCTGATGCCAAAAAGGGGGAGAAAGTAGTTAAGTCCAAATACAAACCTATTAAGACACTGAAGGGAAAGGATGATGGGAAAGATGACCAGGGAAACTCTGGAATGGGTGGAGGTCATGGTCAAGGTAAAGGTCTTTCATCAAGTAGAACTGGAACTACAAGTCAAAGAACAAGTTCTGATACTGGGAGAAGAATAACTTCTGATACTGGTAAAAGGATAAGTTCTGATGAACATCTGGAACTTGATGAGGAAATTTCAAGACAGTTATTTCTGAAAGAAAATCCAGGAATGGACTTTGAGAGTCTAAAGGAAGAAGAAGCTAGACTTAAGTTAGAAAAAGTCAACTTCAAATCTAAAGCTTCTAATGTTGAAAAGAAACTTCCTAAGGCTAAAGGCATTGTGATAAAACAAAGGATAAATTCTGAGGCAATCAAAGCCAAATCACAAGTTGAGATAGATCCAAAGTCTAAGGGCAAAGGAAAAGTTGATGAACCTTTAAAGGTTTATGTGCCTGCTATGGATGAAGAAATATCTGATGAAGATGTTAATCTTACTCTGATTTTAAAGAAGATTTTTCAAACAACCTCTGATGTGGCTCATGTTGTTCAGAGTCAAGATATAGTAAGTTCTGATATGACTGTGAAGCAAGCAACCTCTGACATAGCTCAAGTTAGCTTGATATCAGAAGATAAGAAAAAGGAAACCTCTGACATTGCTCATGTTAAACCTTCAAAGTTACTCCTACCAGGATTCATCAAAGCTAAACAGACTCAACCTTTGAAGACTGCAACAAGTGGTTTTGAAGCAAGAGTTGTTACAGGAAAGGAAGCAAGAGACAAATCTGGGTTGGGTAGTTCAAAAGAGAAAAGAGTAAGCAACACTACCAATGATCCAACTTCCTTGAGTGAACCAGGTATTGGAGCAACTCCTGAAAGATTGAATCAGCTTGAATCTGTACAGATGGTTTACCACACATTCTTGATAGAATACATCTTGTTATACTTTATGACAGATGGAAGGGTTTACCATATTATGAAGATTGCTATACCACTGAAGTATTATGAGGAGCTAGAACATGTTCTATTCTTACTTCAAGTAAAGAACAGATTAACAGATAGTGCTGCAAATTATTTGAAGACTCAAATTTAGAGATAGAAGAAGCTTTATTCTGTAAAGTCTGACAACATATACTGTCCCAAGTACAAAGATCAGAAGGGTGATATTGTCGAGATGAAGCTTAACTCTGCTAAAATTATAACTACCTTTCTAGGTTATAAGGCTGTGGAATTCAATCTTGAGTCTGACAAGGCATTTTTGATCAGACTAGATCAGGACATAAGGAAAGCTAGAATAAATGATCTCAGGGCTGCTATCTCTCAAATTGGTGAAGATACCGTTGAATTGAAGAATGCTAAAAGGAGAATGATTGATGAACTTAAATATGCTGAGAGATGTTTGTTAAAGAACTATCTCAGAACAACTCCTAACATCAAAGAGATCAGTAATTGAAGCCAAGTCAAGATCTACAACTACTCAAATTCTGATGTGTATACAGACTGAAGCTGTTATCAGAAGTTAAAGATGGTAAAGCTACAAGGACTGTAAGTTGTAGTTATCTAGTCAATTTCTCATGCATTTGTACTTAATGTTTTTGACATCATCAAATATCAGTTAAACTTATATATTATGCTAATTTACAAGTTGGGGGAGATTGTTAGATATATTTGATAATGTCATGTCTAATATGATTTGTGTCTAGTTTTCAGATCTTACTTAAACAAGACAAATCAGTACTTAACTGGAAATCAGCACTTATACTGAAGTCAGAACTTAAGTTGTCAGAACTTAAGTTATCAGGAGATATTTATTAGGAGATAATTTCAGGACTTAAGGAGACTTTCAGATAAGGAAGGCGGCTGATTGAAAGGAAAAAAGATCAAGACAAATGCAAGAAGAGATATGCATGAAGAAGGAATTCTATGAAGAATAGAATACTTGGAAGAAAATATAACTAGTTGATATATTTTAGGAAGCAGAATTATACTCCATATCAATTAGCGATTATCTTGTAACTGTGTAGTATATAAACACAGACATAGGGTTTACACTATAAGTGTTATCATTATCGAGAATAATATTCATTATAACCCTAGTAGCTGTAATAACCCCAATTTTTGGAAATTTTTGAAACCCTTATGAATAGTGATTTTGCAGATTATGCTAAATAAGAAAACTTTTCATGCCATACTATGTAGGGGTTCTGTTATGGATATTCTGAGATTTTATTAGTACTCTATATGGTATATAAGTGTATGTAAAGATCGTCACAATCCAAATTTGAACCTTTTTATTTTTCCCGAAAAATCCACCAGATATCAAAAGAATTGAGTATAAGGTAACAGGATAAAAAGGATTTAAATTCAAGGATTTTATTAGAGGATCATAAAAAGGAATATAATGTATTGAGAAAGGTTAAGGGAACCTAAGTAATAAGATCCCGGGTATGATCCCTCAAACGATAAACGAAAACGAAAGTTAAGCGAACCGTATAACAGATCAGCGGTCATTAGGCAAACAATTAGGAAGTTAATCAAGGAGGTTAGGGATGATGAGGTCATCCAACCAATAAGAAGACGGCAAGTAAGGGATGATGACATCATAAGCATGACATAAGCATGACATAAGGGGGAGGAGATGTGGTTGATTTAAAACCACACAAAGTCAAGGTTAGAAAGGTAATTACCCAAAAACAAAACAAAAACAAGCAAGGCAAGCAAAACAAATCACAAACACATCAAGCAAGCAAAAAATTCATTTCCTTTCTTTTTCTTCATGAAGCTCTCGGCTTCTTTCTTAGAAAAATGAAGATCCAAGCTCCACCACTTACTATTTGGCAAGGTATTTATCTAAGCTTCCCCATGGATAGTTACATACTTCCTATAAGTTTAAGCTTCTAATTCCAAGCCAATTTTTTTTTATAAATCAAGGAAGAAGATGGTGAATAGTACTTTCTTGAAATTAATTTTTGTGTTCTTGATTTCTTTGAAAGAACAAGCTTGTAGGAGGTTAGATTAAGGCTTCCATGGGCATTTCAAGGATCTTTCATGGATTAAAAGCTTCTAGGAAGGTATAACTCTTCATGATCTTAGTCTTAAGATTTGTTGTTTAGATTTCCTAATGTTTAGATGATGGGTTAGTGTAATGGATGTGTAATCATGTTTAAAGCTTGTTATGAGTATTTTAGTTGGTGAGAGGCATGATTATTGTGTGTTTAGAGATTGGTTGATTTTGTGATATTTTTGGAGTTGGAAATCTTGGTTATTAGTCAATGAACTTAAGTAAACTCTTAGTTCATAATTGAGAAATAAGTATGAATTGGTAATATTAATTTGTTGGGGCTGTTGTAGTATGGTATGGATGGAGTTTTGATTGGGTTGTGAATTGGGATTGATTGGTGGTTGAATTGGTTGGTAAAATTTTGGGAAATCGCGTAAACATAGCCGTCGTAATGTCCGATTTACTTTAGACTGCTTTTGTTCATAACATCAGAACCCTTGAACTCACTGCTAGGTTTTGAGCATTGCCATTATTAGATAGTCCATGTTACGAGCTTCGTTTTGATATGTAGTTCGTTTGATTCCGATGTACGGTTTAGGAGAAACGGCCGTTTTAAGTAACGGCGTTTCGCGACCGAAACATTACCCCTCGCCTTACTTTGAAACCTTGGTTAAGGACCTTAAATGACTAATTGAGGTAAGAAACAATTATGTAAAGTGGATTAGGCAGTTGGTAAGGTACTCTCAAAGGAATCGCCTTAAAACTCGTAATGGTTAAATTATTAAAAATGGTGGAGCCGAGGGTACTCGAGTGACTTAAGAGAATCAGTAAGCGCAAAACAAGCGTTAGAGTCTAAGTTGGTTAAAGTATAGATTTACAAGTGACTTTGGTTTAATTCCAACTAACTTGTTGTTTATAGGTTACCAGACTCGTCCCGAGCCATTTGTAACCCCCAGTCGCTCAGGCAAGTTTTCTACCCGTATAACTGTTGTTGTGATGTATACGTGTATATGCAAGATCTTGCGATAAATGCATATTTGTTATTAGCAAATTCTTGCGATATATTGTAGCATGTAATATGGTATATATGCATGCCTGTTTTATATTCTTGATTTATATATCTGTTGGTTCAAATGCTTATAGTTGCATAATACCTATGCTAGAGATAAGCGGTATTTGAGGTTACCCTTAGTATAGGGGATCAAAAGGTGAACATATTTCTAAACCGGGAGTCGATGTTCCCGAGTATAATATATATATTTTTATATATATATGGTTATAGTTTTCAAAACTATTAATCGAATAAGGTTTATTCGATAACTTTAACTTTATTTAATTAATTCAATATTATTTCGAATATTCATCCGAGGACTTATGACTCCTTTTATTGTATTAATTGAATATTATTTCGAATATTCATCCGAGGACTTATGACTCCTTTTATTGTATTAATTGAATATTATTTCGAATATTCATTTGAGGGCTTATGACTCAGTTTATATTATTTAATGATTATTAATTGGATATTCATTTGAGGATGTATGACTCCTTTATTTTATTTAATGAATATTGTTTATAATATTCATTCGAGGTATTATGACTCCGCTTACTATTTATTAATATTCTTTATTTTATTAAAGAATAATGTTCGATAGTCAAACTTACTTTTGATATTCAAATAAAGATATTACTTTCGTATAAGGATATCTTTGATTATATACTATTCATTTCAAGTATAAGTTTTCCAACTTCTACCTCAATTATTCTTTATGGGAATATTATTTAAATAATAATATTCAGATATTTTCTAAATATATTGGGACTGATTTATTTTATTAAATCAGCATTACTCCAAACACTCTTTAAAGTGTTTTCGAGTCTTCAAAATGATTTTTAAAAGTTAGAGCGGATCCCAAAACTCATTTTTTTATATTGAAGATCTTCCTTTTAAAGGGGATTTAAATACTCGCTCAAAAACCTGAGGGATCCGGCTCTATGGTGTATTTTATATTCGCAACAAGGTTGCAGTTTTAGAAAATAAATTGATTACTTACCCAACATTTGGGAAGTAAGTCCATCTATCGAGTCGGCATAAGCAACATGGGCTCAGTGGGCGTCGATGATAGTGTAAGTGGCTCAGTGGGAGTCCATCAAATTCATAAGTGGCTGAGTGGCAGTCTATCATAGGGTCCTATTGCGACCAGGGTGATGACCAGTGGGGAATTCGTCCATCTACTAGTAGAAAAGGTTACTTATTGGTATCTTTGCCTGATCAGCAAGATATCGGGTTTATGCCAAAATTCTTTCCTTTCCAAATTTATTGAATATTGCAACTCTGTTCATACTTTACATGACAGAGGTTTTCAGGAAATGTATGGGAGATATATATGAATATATTTATATATCGGGACTTAATGAAGCATCTCGTAACTTCATTATTTACAATGATATTTCAAAGATTGAATCTATTCAAGTCTTATCTTGTAGTCTCATCTGGGTGATGAACTTTTGAAACTAATTATAACTTAAACGGTGGTAGTTCAAGTAGTATTTGGAAAAGATATAAGTATATTGGAGTATCTTGTAACTTCATCTTTTAAACTTATATCTAGTAAATGATTATCTTATGCATGACAAAGATTTTCAGAAAAACGTTGAGACAAGGCTAGATATATGAGATCACCTTGCAACGATATTTTTTTTATATAGTTATAAACTGGAACTCTGTGTATATTATGCATGGAAGAGGACTTCCAAGAATTTGAAAGGTATATATGTATATATACTGAATATTTTGCGACTTCATCGCATTAAGATATCAAACTTGGTTCATTTCTTTTGACCAAGATTTTCATGAGTACTATAAGAAGGCTCATATATTGTTAATCATTATACATATTATTTTGGTGGGCTTGTTGCTCACCCTTGCTTTCTTCTTTCATCACACAACATCAGATAGACAAGATGAACAGGACCAAGCTCCCGATTCGCGAGCGGATAGGAAACGTTCCGCAGTTTTCTATAGGCGTTGATGTCGCTGTAGTTGAGGTAGGAACTACCAATAGGCTAGGCTTTCAACTTTTGATGTACCAGATTATGTATATTTATGAATTGTAATAATGGCAAAGAAATGTAAATTTATTCAGAAACCTTTTTAAGGTGTATTCACATATAATTGTGGAATAAAACGACTTGTGATTATTTTTGGATATTCATCTCTGAGACTATAACTTGTGGTGTGTGTGTTTATTATGGGGTCATAGTATAGAGTAGTTGATTATTTATTAAGATTGGGTGTTATTAAGGGAAATGGAACTCGTGACAACCCGGATCCCCGACCCCGGATTTGGGGGTGTTACAGTAGCTCTCGTGATAATTTGTTCATTACTGAGAGAGGATAGTTCCAGATTGTAATAGAGTTTATTTCATTGAATAAAATATGTTTTCTGTTACTTGAGTTCTTATATTCGATTTGATTGTGCTAAACACTGAATTCAACCCCCTTCTATAGTGTGTGAGACCTAACACATATATATCAGCAAGTTCATAGTTGTCTCTTATTGTAGTTGCATTCAAATCCCACTTTTCAGGAAGAGCTAGTAGGAATTTCAGATTTGAATCTTCTGGATCATATTCCTTATCCACTAGTGACAGATCATTCAACAGCTTTGTGAATCTGTCATATGTATCAGTTAGTGACTCATCAGGTTTTGAGTCAAAGTGCTTATACCCCAGTGTGAGTATTGTCTTCCTGTTCTTTTTTATGGCATTGGTTCCTTGACATCTCACTTCCAATGCATCCCAGATTTCTTTTACAGTCTTGCATCCAATCACCCTATTTGACATGACATTGTCAAGTGCACTATGAAGCAAATGTCTTACTTTTGCATCCTTTCCTAGTGAATAGATGTCTTCAGTGGTGAGTTCTCTCTTTTTTTGGGAATCATCTTTTGTGGCTCATTCCCAACTACAACAGAAAGCTTTGTGGGCTTGTGTGGACCATCATAAATTCTGTCCAAATATTCTGGATCTGTAGCTTCCAGAAACTTGGCCATCTTCACACTCCATACAGGGTACTCAGACACCCTGAGCATAGGGACCCTGATGGTTTCATATCTACTAGTGTTTTGAATGGGTTGAACCTTTGTAGGTTCTTGAGGGTCTTGTGTTTTTGATTGATCAGACATGATTGATTATTTGTTTGGATCTTAACTGTTTGTAAGCTTAACAGATTGGCTCTGATACCACTTGTTAGGCCTCAATGATACTATAGAAGGGGGTTGAATATAGTATCTACAATCAATTCGATTATAAACACAAGTATGTAACAGAAACCAAGTTTATTCAATATATCAAACTCTGTTACAGTAGGTTTAATCTACTCCCTCAGTGATGTATGACATCACCAAGAGTTTCTAGGGTTACAATGAATAATATTCTCGTGAATGATAATACATATAGTGTAAACCCTAATTTGTGTTTATATACTACACAGTTACAAGATATCTCCTAATTGATATGATATGTTCTGTTTCCTAAAATACATCAATAAGAGATTATCTACTGTAGTCCTTTAGCTGTACAACTCTCCAAGCATACTGATAGGGATAAATAAATTATGATTGTATAATTAAATACTGCATTAATTGTACAAGCTGTGGACTGCTAGGCCCAATAAAAAGATATATGATACTCAGACCAGAAAGGTTAAGCCTGATGGACCAGATCAGGCCTGATGGAATAAAAAAGGCCCAAAAGCCCTGATTATTAATTAATTTCGTAATTAATTAATAAGGGAAAAATCAGATGTTGAGAAGAGTCCCGATAAGGATATAAATCCTTAGAGATTAGCCTCAAGGGGACCTAAAAGGATAAGGAATCAGTTCTTACTATCTAGGACTCCAAAGTCCATTCTAATTATGAGACTTGCCCACCAAGTCTCCTATACCAAGTCCAATTCAAGGACTCCCAACATCTATATAAGGGGCCTCACCCCACAAATCAGAACTACGTTTTTTGGCTTGATTCTCTAATTCACAGAGATATGTAGGCATCTCGTAAAGGCAGAATTAAGCTACGAAACACGAGAGCAGCCATTAAAGGCCTTGAGCTCCCGAATCTTAGTAATAAATACAGCAAATAATAACCTTAGTTTTTTATCCATAACATTTGGCGCCGTCTGTGGGAAAGCACAACAACAACCATGGCGAGAACACGGAGAACAATTAGAGCTCTGGAGGAAGGAACACCATCAGGGACAACTCAGGTGATTTCGTCAACCGTGGAGATTCATCCCCACTCAACTTATGCATCTGCTCAAGGGGAAGCCCAGACAGGGGCAACTCAACCTCAGCCACAAGGGGCAACTCGATTGATGATGGTGATTAACGATGGAATGATATTGTCGAGTGGATGTTGAATGAAACCCGGATGAGAAGCACGAGAAACTAAGCTGCTAAAGCCCTGAATGGAGCTTCGCTGGAAAACTGGAGCTCGCCGGATTCTGCGGATTTTTTCGGCGAGTTCTTGGTGACCCGGCTGCTCCAATTGTGACCCGATTGGGTTGCACTCCTGACCCGGGTTTAATCCCCAAAACCTTAATTTCCGGATCTGTTTTCTGTTTATGTATTTTTTGTTATTAATTAATTCCAAATTTAATTCTTTTAATTTTAAAAATCATTTAAAATTCAAAAATTATTTAGTTAATTATTTTTAATAATTAACTAAATTATTTTAATTCCAAAAAAAAATTATTTCCTTTATTATTTTTAAAAATCAAAATTTGATTTAATTATTCATAATTTATTTTAAATAATTATTTATGGATTTAATTATAAATAATTTAATTGATTAAATTTAACTATAAATAGATAAATAAAATATAATTATTTATAATTAAGCCAAATAATGATTTAAAAATTATTTTGAGCTTTTAAAAATTATACAAAGGTATTTAAAATTCAATTAATAATATTATTAATTGAATTATTTTTATTTTATTCATAATAAATAGACCGTTTGTCTGTTTAATAAAGAGCGAACCCCCTAGACTCAGAAAAGTATTCTGCTTCCAATAAAAATACTTTCGAGATCTAAATTCTTTTGTATTGAAAGGTAGTTTGTTTTGTGAGTCGTTCTGAGTCGATAATCGATCGATAAATTTTAGTTTTAACCCGATTTCAATTCTAAAAATATTGAGTCCTATCTTTTGACGATTTAACTTATGTGTTACATGAATTATGTGTTTTCGTGTTATGTGAATAACATGATTACGTGCTATGTGACCGCATGCTATCTGTTACAGTTTAGATACCATGATTAGGTATAAACGATAGGGTAGACGTCGAGACGTACAGTTACATCGATTGAGTTTCATTTTGTTAATTGGAAATAGTACTTTTGTTTATAGAATCGAGTAGCAAGGAGTGCAGCCAAGTGTTAGACTGAGTTGATAGCCAGGAGTTATAAGCCGAGGTTATAGTGAGAAGATAGTGAGCACACCAGGAAAGTATTCCCAAACCTTCTGGTGATATATTGCAAGTATTCCTGAACTTTCTTGTGATATATTGCAAGTATTTCTCCCTATTCTAAATTCAGAAAGTTAAATATTTTACATTTCGCTGCAATTACTCTTAATTTTGCAAGTACCGGTAACACCCCCAAATCCGGGGTCGGGGATCCGGGTTGTCAAGAGTTCCATTTCCCTTAATAACACTTAATCTTAATAAACAACCAACTACTGCGTACTGTGACCCCACAATATACACACACACACACCACAAGTTATAGTCTCAAAGATAAATACCAAAATAACACAAGTCATTTTATTCCACAATTATAAACCATTTCACCTTAAAAAGGGTTTCTGAATAATTTACATATTCTTTTCCATTTTTACAATTCATAAATATACATAAGTCTGGTACATCAAAAGTTGAAAGCCTAGCCTGTTGGTAGATCCTACCTCAGCTACAATGGCATCAACGCCTATAGGAAACTGGGGAATGTTTCCTATCCGCTCACGAATTGGGAGCTTGGTCCTGTTCATCTTGTCTATCTGTTGTTGTGTGATGAAAGAAGAAAGCAAGGGTGAGCAACAAGCCCACCAAAATAATATGTATAATAATTAACAATATATGAGCATTCTCATAGTACTCATGAAAGTCTTGTTCAAGAAGAATTGAACCAAGTTGATATCTTAACGCGACAAGTCGCAAAATATTCAGTATATATATACATATATACTACTCAAAATCTTTGAAATCCTCTGACATGTATAATGTATACAGAGTTCCAGTTTATAACTATATAAAAATATCGTTGCAAGGTGATCTCATATATCTAACCTTGTCTCAACATTTTTCTGAAAATCTTTGTCATGCATAAGATAATCATTTACTAGATATAAGTTGAAAAGATGAAGTTACAAGATACTCCAATGTACTTATACCTTTTCCGAATACTACTTGAACTACCACCGTTCAAGTTATAATTAGTTCATCCCATAGATGAAGCTACAAGACAACTTGTATAGAATCAATCTTTGGAATATCTTCAAAATCAAATTAAGTTACGAGATACTTCATTTGATGAAAACATCAATTTAAAAACTCGACCCTGCCAACACTCAACAATCGCCCAGCCGTAGCCTTTCTATCGAAGGGCTCTGGGTAGTGTTGTAGAAATATCCAATTGGATGATGAACTCATTACGGGAGTTTGTCGCGCCAGGAAGACCACTTACGATGATCAGTCGTAGTAGTGCAACCCCACCATTTTCTACATGTAGAGGAGAACAGTCGGATTTACTTGTCAAACGAACCCTGGACTCCTAAGGAATGGACTAGCGGAACTTCCAGGACATTTGGGCCGATATAATAAGGCTGGGCCGGCGCCACTCAACCACTTACGCCACTCCTAGTTCAGATGAAATCCATGAAAGTCGTTGGGGCGTTGGTTAATCCAAAGAACATTACCAAGAACTCATAGTGCCCATACCTGGTACGGAACGCGGTCTTAGGAATATCTTCGGGTTTAATATTTAGTTGGTGATATCCAGTTCTCAGGTCAATCTTGGAAAAATAAATAGCATCCTTTAGCTGGTCGAACAGATTGTCTATTTTAGGTAATGGGTACCTGTTCTTTATGGTTAGCTTGTTCAACTCTCAGTAGTCGATGCACAACCTAATGCTCCCATCTTTCTTCTTAACAAATAACACTGGTGCTCCCCACGGAGACACACTGGGTATTATCATACCCTTATCCAAAAGTTCCTGCAATTGGGTAGCTAATTCCTTCATTTCTAATGGGGCTAACAGGTAAGGTGCCTTTGAAACTGGCGCCGTCCCTAGGGCCAACTCAATAGCAAATTCAATCACTCTATCGAGTGGTAATCCCGGAAGGTCTTGTGGGAAGACATCTTCAAATTCGTTGACTACCGGAATATCTTGCAAGTTGGGCACCTCTTTCTGTGTGTCCACCACATAGGCTAGGTAAGCCTCATTTCCTTTTCGTAGCATCTTATTGGCCTGGGCCATGGTCAAAAATTTCTGTGTCTGCCTCTTTCCTCTAAATATGACTTCTTTCTTCCCTGGGATATTCAACTTAACTTTCTTCCCCTTATAGTCTATCTGAGCATCATTGCTAGATAGCCAATCCATTCCCAAAATTACATCAAACTCCCCTAATTTAAAAGGAATCAAATTAACACTAAAAGATTGTTCCCCTATGCCTAACTCACAGGCGGGGTGAATCTGGTTAACAGGAATAATTTCATGGTTGGCTATTTCCACTTGTAAGGGTTCTATCAAGGGTTCAGCCTTAAGTCTTAATTTATGCACAAAGTCCTTTGATATAAAAGATTTAGTTGCTCCAGAATCAAATAAAACATTTGCACTGATTGAATTTAGAGAAAGGGTACCTGCTATCACATCTGAGTCTTTTATAGCATCTTGGAGTGTCATGTTGAAAGTCCTCGCAGTAGGTGGCTTATTGGAGGCAGCTCTGCTTGCTCCTGAAGCTGCTGGTTTGTTCATTGGGCATTCCCTCTTCTAATGACCCGGGCGTCCACACTGGTGACAAGTGGTGGTTGGACTGACGGCAGGGGCTGACGAAGGGCATTTGTGGGAATAGTGGCCCACTTGTCCACACTTAAAGCAGGTTACTGGCTTTCCCTTACACTCCCCAGAATGCATCCTTCTACAAGTGTTACAGGCTGGCAATAGGGGTCGAGACTGGTTGGAATAGGACATTCTTGACTTCTGGCCGCTCTGGCTCACATTCACACTCATTGGCCGCTTAAACCCAGTGTTCTTTCCCGGTAGGGACACTGCTACTCGATTAAATCTAGTTGGGAAGCTCCCTCCTGCGGAACCTCCACCCATGCTCATACTTTTCCTCTTTATTCCCTTCTTCTCGCTTTCCTTCTGCATCTACTCACTTCCGGCTTCTACAATTGTTGCCTTTTGCACCAGAGTGGCATAATTAGTAAGCTCAAGGATTGCCACCCTATTCTGAATCCACGGTTTCAGTCCCTGCTGAAACCTCCTAGCTTTCTTTTCCTCGGTGCTCACAAACTCCGGCACAAACCTTGATAACTCAGTAAATTTCGCTTTGTACTCTGCTACAGATAAGTTATTCTGCTTTAGCTCCAAGAACTTGAGCTCCATCTGGTTTTCCATAAACCTCGGGAAATATTTTCCTAGAAACAACTGACTGAATCTCTCCCAGGTTATAATATCATCTGTCTCCATATTTTTCTTGGCCTCCCACCAGTAGTTGGCCTCTCCTTTCAGAAGGTAGGTAGCAAATACAGTCTTCTGTGCCTCATCGGTACTCAGAATCTCAAAGGATTTCTCCATTTCCTTTAGCCAGGCCCTTGCCTCAACTGGGTCGGCTGATCCGTGGAACTCAGGGGGCTTAAGGGACTTGAAAGCCCTGAAAGAGTTTGCCACAACATTGTTATTTCCTTGAGGGAGTGGGTTGGGTTGACGTTCCAAGTTCTACCTTAGTAGTTGCATGAACTGTCCCATAGGATCCATGCCTGGGTTTGGTACTGGTTGCTCAACCTCAGTTTCTCCTTCTTCAGCCTCTATCTCAAATCCCTCAACATCAAATGTTTCCTCTTCCTCTTCATACAGGGAGTCATCATGCATGTTTTAAATCCTCATTTTCCAATTCATTATGTTATGGGTTCCTTCTATCTTGATGGCGACCTCCCTGACTATCACGTTCAGGGTTTGCTCTAAATCTTATTCCTCAAACTAGCTTTCATCTAAGATCTCATCTTTAAGCTCTAGAACATTTGGAACCCAGATTCTGTAGGAATGCATCATTATTCCCTTATCATCTTTCTCGGTATTAATCTCTTATCTATTTGTTGGCTCTCTGCCTTCATTCATCACTTTTTCTGGCACAATATGTTCTTTTCCAATAATTTGGGCTGTATTGCAATCTCAAACAGCTTTTCGGTACCGGCTCCGGTTACCTTCACTTCTATTTCCATTTTCTCAAAATCTCTTATAAACTCTCCCAAAGACATTATCATCTTGAGTCTCTCCTTTCTACTAAGGGCGTTAGCCACCATATTGGCTTTCCCTGGATGATAAATAATCTCATAATCGTAATCCTTGATTTAGCTCTAACCACCTCCTCTGGCGCATGTTAAGCTCTGTCTGCGTGGAAATATACTTGAGCTCTTATGGTTTGTGTAAACCTTGCACTTCTATCCATACAAGTAGTGCCTCCAATTTTTAGGACAAAACTATTGCCATGAGCCCAAGCTCATGGGTGGGGATATCGAATTTTATATTCCTTTAATTATCTTGACGCGTACGCAATTACCTTGCTGTACTGTATAAGAAGTACCCTAATTCCTTATGTGAAGCGTCACTACACATCACAACATCTCCTTACCATCCGGCAACGCCAACATAGGGGCCGTCACCAATCTTTTCTTCAGTTCTTAAAAGTTGTTCTCGTATTTCTCTGTCCATTTGAACTTCTCAGTCTTATGAGTAAGCCGCGTTAAAGGGGCTACTATCTTTACAAACTTGAACGAACCTCCGCTAGTGACCGGCCAATCCTACCTCTGGTAGTCGCCCTAACCATGGTTATCAATTCCTCAGTGGTCCTTTATCCATTCTTGTCAGGATCCTCCACGGGATCCTCCTCAGCAATAATCCCTTCTTGGACAACATCCTCAACCGCTACATCCTCAATATGAACATCATCCGGTCCTGCGTTAGGACGCTCTATCGGATCCACAATCCGATCTCCAATTAGTAATAAAACATCATCGCGCGGTTGCTCCTCAACCTCAGGGTTCGGAGTCCCGCTACCATATATTATAGCGAACTACGCTTCTGTCACGATATTTATAAGGGTTCCCATAAGGGTTTTAACTGTCAGTACTATGTTAGGTAGTCCGACTATGAACTTGGCAAGAGTTCTTATTATCTTAGTGAACTTATTATCTTAACGTCACATCATCTCTGAGGTTTATAACGCTTAGCTCTGATACCATTTCTGTAACACCCCCAGATCCGGGGTCGGGGATCCGGGTCGTCACGGTTTTTCTTTCCATAATATCACTTAACTTAATTAATAATAAATAACCTCATGCTGTGACCCCACACTAACACACACCACAACACGTTATAGTCTCAGAGATGAAATTGAAATAAGTACAAGTCCTTGAATCCAGAATTTAAAAGTTATTACAACCCAAAATGACTACTTGATAAGTTTACAGTTAATTGCCATTATCTGTCATATGTTATAATTATACATAATTGATTCCCAAAAGTAGAATGCCTGATCTACCAATAGATCTACCTCTGCAGCTATAGCAGCTACGATATCAACGAGAAGATGCGGGACGCTTCCCACGCGCTTGGGCTGGGTCTGCTTGAGTCTGGCCATCTTTCTAACTGTTGTTGTGTGATGAAGAAATGAAGCAAGAGTGAGCATTATAGCTCGCAAGATAATATATAGTGTAAACAATAATGCAAGTATCTACATGGATAACTTACTAGAATCCTTTATCAAGTGTAAGGTAATTACTTACTGGATATAAGCTTAAAGGAAGATGAAGTTACCAATTACTTCACTATACTTTTACCATTTTTAGAAAACTACTTGAACTACCACTATTCACAGTATAATAAGTTTCAAAAGTTCGTCCCATAGATGAGACCACAAGTTAAGACTTGAATAGATTCAATCTTTGAAATATTTTTTTAAAGGAAATGAAGTTAGGAGATACTTCATTCGATGGAAACACCATTATAACTGTTTGACCCTGTCAATACGTCGGCAACCACCGATTCGTAGCCTTTCGATCGAAATGCTCCGGGTAGTGTTGCAGAAATATCCAACTGGATGATGAACTCATTACGGGAGTTTGCCGTGCCAGGAAGACCACTTACGATGATCAGTCGCAGTAGTGCAACCCCACCATTTTCTACATGTAGAGGAGAACCTGTCGGATTTACTTGTCAACCGAACACTGGACTCCTAAGGAATGGACCGTCTTAGCAAAACTTCCAGGCCATTTGGGCTAATATAATAAGGCTGGGCCGGCGCCACTCGACCACTTACGCCACTCCTAGTTCAGATGAAATCCATGACTCTGAAACGTAAAGCTCGTCCCCCCTTTCCCCAAGTAGAAACTTGTTAATACGGCTCCACCAAGAAGTCGTATCTAGTTGGAAAGGAAAACTAACCGATATTTCCCAGGCGATGCCTGTTAATGGATTAACTTGTTCCAAGAATTTTACTTCCCGAGTGTTGGGTAAGTAATCAAAAACTCTTTTATCAAACTAGCAACCTTGTTGCGAATATAAAACACACCACAGAGCCGGATCCCTGAGGTTTTGAACGAGTATTTAAATCCCCTTCGAAAGGAGGATCTTAAATATAAAAATGAGTTTTGGGATCCGCCCTAACTTTTAAAATTATTTTGAAGACTCGAAAACATTTTAAAGAATGTTTAGAGTAACGCTGATTTAATAAAATAAATCAATCCCGATATGTTAGAAAGTATCTGAATATTATTATTTAAATAATATTCCCATAAGGGTGATCCTTATAAAAATAATCGAGGTAGGAGTTTTAAAACTCATACTTGAAATGAATAATAAATAACCAAAGATATACTTATACGAAAGTATGATCTTTATTTGAATAATCGAAAATAAGTTTGATTATCGAAACATTATTCTTTAATAAAATAAAGAATATTATTTAGTAAATAAGCGGAGTCATAAGTCCTCGAATGAATATTCAAAAATAATATTCATTAAATAAAATAAACGGAGTCATATGCCCTCGAATGAATATTCAAAATAATATTCATTAATATGAATAAACGGAGTCATAAGCCCTTGAATGAATATTCAAAATAATATTCATTAATAAAAATAAAGTTATCGAATAAACCTTATTCGATTAATAGTTTTGAAAACTATATCTATATATATATATATAAATATATATAATATACTCGGGAACATCGACTCCCGGTTTTAGAAAATGTTCACCTTTGGGTCCTCTATACTAAGGGTATACGCAATTACTGCTTATCTCTAGCATAGGTATTATGCAACTATAAGCATTGGAATCAACAGATAGATATCAAGATTACGAAACAGACATGCATATATCCCATATCAGCATGCTCCAATATATCGCAAGATTTGCTAATTAACCATCATGCATCTATCACAAGATAATGCATATACATATATACATCACAACAACAGTATAACGGGTAGAAAACTTGCCTGAGTGTTCCCGGATAGACTTAAGCTTAGAGTGGGTCCGATAACCTATGAACAACAGCATAAGTCAGAATTAAACCCCGGTCGCTTAAGAAACTAGACTTTAACCAATTGAACCCTAACGTTCGCTTATGGTCATTTATACGCTTAACAAATCACATAAGTCGTTCGAGTACCCTCGGCTCCACCATTTTTAATAAATTAATCGTTACGAATTTTAAGGCGACGCTTTCGCGAATACCCTACCAACTGCCTAGTCCACTTTACATAATTGTTTCATACTCCAATTAGTCATTTAAGGGCCTTAACAAAGGTTTCAAAGTAAGGCGAGGGGTAAGGGTTCGATCGCGAAATGCCGTTACTTAAAACAGTCATTTGTCCTAAACCGTACATCAGATTCAAGCGAACCACATATCAAAACGAAGCTCGTAACATGAACTATCTAATTATGGCAATGGCCAAAACCTAACAGTGAGTTCACGGGTCCTGATGTTAAGAACAAAAACAGTCTAAAGTCAATCGGGCATTACGACGGCAATGTTTACGTGATTACCAAATTTAAACCATTCCAATCAATTCACAATTCAACCCACAATCACCACTACAACCAAACTTCATCCATTCTTTACTACAACAGCCCCAACAACTCAATATTTCCAATTTATACTACTTCTCAATCATGAACTAAGAGCTTACTTAAGTTTATTAACTAATCATCAAGATTTACAACTCCAAATATATTACAAAACCAACCAATCTCTAAATATTCAATAATCATGCCTCTCATGAACTATACTATTCATAATAAGCTCTTAACATTCAATAATAATTCTAGGTTAAGAGATTATACCTTTCTTGTGAGTAGGAGTAAGTAATGAGCTTGAAACAACCTTGGAAAATCCTTAGCTTTATCTAAACAAAAACACAAGATCAAAATTTCAAGTTCTTGAAAAACACTATTCACTATCTTCTTCCATAAATTATTGGAAGAGATTGTGAAGGAATTGGAAGCTTAGATTCGTAGGATATCTATATCTATGTATAAGGAACCTTAGATAATTACCTCATGATTTAACAAAGCTTGGATCTTGGTTTTAGATTTTTTTCTCCTTGAAATGGAAGGAAGGCTGAGAGCTTGATGTTCTTGAAAGTGAAAGTCAACTTGTGTTTTGTGTTTTTGATTTGTTTTGGCTTGGTTGCTTTGTTTTTGTTGTTAATTAACCTTTTACCCTGGTAAAATTTTTGTGGCTCACAATCAACCAACCAACCCTTCCCATTTGGTCATGCTTATGTCATCCTCTTATGTCATCTTCCCACACTTGTCTTCTTCTTGTTGGTGTGATGACATCATCATCACTAACCTCTTTGATTAACTCCTAATTACTTGGCTAATGATCGCTGATCTGTTATATGTTCGCTTAACTTTCATTTTTGTTTATCGTTTGAGGGATCATACCCGGGATCTTATTACTTGGGTTCCCTTAACCTTTCTCAATACATTATATTCCTTTTATGATCCTCTCTTATAATCCTTGAATTTAAATCCTCTTTATCCTGTTACCTTATACTCAATTCTTTCGGTATCTGGTGGATTTTCGGGAAAAATCAAAGTGTTCGAATTTGGATTCTGACAATCTTTACATACACTTATATACCATATAGAGTACTAATAAGATCTCAGAATAACAATAAAAGAACCTCTACAAAGTGTGGCATGAAAAGTTTTCTTATTCAGCATAATCAGCAAAATCACTATTCATAAGGGTTACAAAAAGTCCAAAATTTTGGGGTTATTACAGTACCTTTTGTTCTTGTTCCTTAATATTATTTGTGATATCTTGAGCAAATACCTATTTTTCTGGGTTATTTGCGAACCCTGAATTATGATGCTTTGAAATCAAAATGATTTAACATCAAAATACTCTACGGACTGGATGGTTACGATGAGGGACATGGATGGACTGGACCTTATGGGTTAGAGATGGACCAGACCCTTGTTTATTGGGCCATAGAGCCTGGGTACTCGAATGGATCTATACAGGTAGGTATAGACCTGCACTACATCCTGACTGATCAGCGGGGTATAAGTGCGAATATTGATTCTGGTGTCCAGTCTAATTTATTGTTGATCGCCATTAACGACATTCCTTCTTGAAAGGTTTTATGATTACAAAACCGGACAAAGACCTGATTCAAGAGATGAATCAGTGAATTGCTCGTCGCTTTTGATTTATGAATGAGGCCCAATAAAAACCAATGTTTATATTCGCTCAACTACTTCAAATAAATAGAAATGTTTATAAATTATTTAAAGATTGTGTCCGGAAATTTCTTTTGATATTGATACCGGGAAACAGTTATGTTACTTGATAGTAATATGTTGTGTACTTGATGATAACTTGAATAAAATACTTAGTAGAATTTATTTAAGTGAATTGGTAGCTTTCAACGGATGATCAATTCAGCATTCATGGAAAGAGTAGCTTATGTAATAATAAGTTTTGTAGCACATTTTGCATGACTTAGTGAACTAGATGTTGTAGAATGGTTAAGTCATGTTGACTACTAGATTGATATGCAAGATAGGTTGGTTAATTGTAAATATTAGATGCCTTGTAATCTTGTATAAATGAAATGGAGTTAACTTCCATGAAGACAATCTCAACGGATGTTTCATTAAGTTTCAACGGACGATCAACCATAGTTTCAACGGATGATCCAATGAAGTTTCCACAGATGATCAGCCAAAGTTTCAACGGATGATCAATTGAAGTTTCAACGGATGATCAAATTCAAAAGAGAAGTTGATATTGACTTGACAGTCACATGCGTTGGTTTTATGCAAATGGAATATGGCAGCCTAATTCAGGTTTTAGAGAACAAAGAAGCATTTCCATTTTCATGCTAAACTGAAGATATTCAAAGATGTTGGGTTGTAAAATAAAGAAGCATGAGATTAGACTAGAAACACTTTATCTTATTTGTTTGTATTTTTATCATGTGACTTGGTGATATATAAACCAAGAGTAGCAAGTAGAACTAGTAACTAAGCAAGTAAGATTTTTTCTGTTCTTGTAGTTCAACTTGTATGCAGCTGTGTATAACATTGTAACACAGAGTACTCTACTTAATATATATCTCTGGTGGATAAGTTCAATCCACCAGAAAGTTTTTAAGTACTTGTATTTAAATACTTTGTGATTTGATTTTTTACTACTTTCATTCTGCACTATTGCTAAATCAAACACAGTTACATATTCATAATAGAACTTTTCTTAAAATTAGAAAAATAAGCCAGAATTACATTCAACCCCCCCTTCTGTAATTCTTGTTAGATTGTTTGGGAATAACAATTGGTATCATAGCAAGCTCTTGAAGAACAAAGAGTTTAAAGATCATAACAACTAACAAGATGAGCAGAAAAGATGTTTGAGTAAAAATTCCTTTTCTGGACAAAGACAACTATCATCATTGGAAGGTAAAGATGCACCTACATCTCCTATCTCAAGATGAAAGATATGTGGACTGTATTGAGAAAGGTCTACATGTCCCTATGAGAGATGCTACAGGAAATAAGCCATCCATCCCAAAGACTAGAGCAGAATGGCCTGATCCAGATATTGAGCAAGTCCACAAGGATAAGAAGGCCATGAATATTCTATTTAATGGTGTTGATGGTGACATGTTTAACAACATCATAAACTTCAAAAATTCCAAAGATGTCTGGGATACCATTCAAGTCCTATATGATGAAACTGAGTAGGTAAGGGAAAATAAATACAACTTTTGATTCAGCAATCTGAGCATTTTTATTGTGAAGAAAGTGAGTTACTCACTGACATATTTAGTAGATTTCAAAAACTACTGAATGCTCTTAAGTTGCATGGAAGAGTTTATCAAACAAAAGACTCAAACCTCCAATTCCTTATATCTCTACCAAAGGAATGGAAACCTATGACAGTCTCATTAAGAAATTCTCAAGATTGTAAGAAATTTACCTTGGACAGACTATATGGGATTCTAAAGACCTGTGAGCTTGAAATAGAGCAAGATGAGAAGCTGGAGAAAGGAAGAAAGAAAGGAGGATCCATTGCATTGGTTGCTGAGCAAGAAAAGGAGAAGGAGATAAAGGTTGAAGCTGTTGAATTTGCACTAAACCCTAGAGTTTGTGAATGCAAGGGAAAAGGGCTAGTAGCTAAACATGAAGAACATCTTAGTCAAGATGACATGAATGACATAGATGAGCATCTGGCTTTTCTATTCAGGAGGTTTGCCAAGATCAAATTTAAGAAGAATTTTGGAGCATCCAAGTCAAACAGAAACATGGTTGATGAGTCTAAATTCAAGTATTTCAAGTGTGGCTTGGCATGTCATTTTTCTAGTGAATGTAGAAAGTCTGATCCTGACAAAAAGAAGTTTGAGCCTGTGGATTATAAGCAGAAATACTTTGAGTTGCCCAAAAAAAGGAAAGAGCTTTCATCATACAAGAAAATGACTGGGCTGCAGATGGACTAGAAGAGGATAATGATACAAACTATGTCAATCTAGCCCTAATGGCCAAATCAGATTAAGCAGAGGTTAGTTCTTCAAGTAATAAGGTAATCACCACTAATCTAGCATATTTGTCTAAATATGAATGTAATGATGCTATAAATGACATGTCTACTGAATTATAACATCTGCGAGTTACTCTCAAATCTCTCACTAAATAAAACACTAAAATTAAAGAGAACAATATGTTTTTAAGTGAAAGAAACAATGTGTTGGAAACTCAATTTGTTGAGTTGGAGAAAATCAAGATTGAGTGCAAGACTTCCAAAGAGGAACTAACTAAATCCTTAAAGAAAGAGGAAATTTTAAGAAAGCAACTTGAATGAGAACAAGAGGTGATTAAGGCATGAAAATCATCTAGAGATGTTCATGCTCAAATTACTAAAGTTCAAGGTATAGAATCCTTCTGTGATGAAGCCTGAAAAAAGAGCAAGGAGAAACTTGATTCCAATTTGGTTGATGGACTTTCAACGAATGAGGATTTGATGGATGATGAGCATTATCTGTCGGAAAACAAGGAACCACATCCGTTGAGTAAAAGTAAGCTAGTTAGCAAAGCCAAGCTAGCTAAATTAAATGAGAAATATGGATCAGTTTTTAGGAACTTTGTTCTAGGAGAAACAAGTCAAGTGAAAAAGGAAAAGAGAGTCACTGTAGGGCATCTGTCAATCAAGCAATTGAAAAACATGTGTAAAGTATGGTAGTGTTAACCATTTGTTTGTTAATTGCAAACTTGCAATGCCTGCTTCCATGTCTGCACCTTATTTATCTCCCAGTATGCCTACAATGCCTGTAAATGTTATGCCTGCACATAATTTGAATGCACAGTTTGGTAATATGCCATTTGCACAAAATCCTTACTATGCTGCATTTAGTATGCCACAAATGCCATTTAACATGCTATACTGGAATAACATATTTGCACAGATATACCTTTCCATCTTAACCAGCCTGTGCATGATAATTCTATAATGATGAATGGTTTTAAAGGTTTCACTCAATTAACTAAGGATGAACTTCAAATGCCTAAGTCAAATGAGGACAAACCTAAGAAACCTAAGAAAAGGGCTAACAAAACAGGACCCAAGGAAACCTGGGTACCAAAGTCAACTTGATTTGATTTTGTTGTGTGCAGGGAAACGGAAAGAATCTTTGGTACTTGGATAGTGGATGCTCAAGGAACATGACTGGAGATTCTACCCTGCTCACTGAGTTCAAGGAGAGAGCTGGCCCAAATATCACTTTTGGAGATGACATCAAGGATTATATTATAGGATATGGATTAATTTTTAAGGTGTTAGGTCACACACACTGTAGAGGGGGTGAATACAGTGTAAATTACAATCAAATCAAACTTTAATATCTCAAGTAACAGAAAACAAACTTTATTGAAACAATAAACTCTGTTACAGTATGGAACTGTTACCTCTCAGTGATGAACAAATATCACGAGAGCTGCTAGGGTTACAATTAATAATCTTCTCGAATATGATAACACTTATAGTGTAAACCCTATGTCTGTGTTTATATACTACACGGTTACAAGATAATCGCTAATTGATATGGAATATAATTCTGCTTCCTAAAATATATCAATCAGATATCTTTTCTTCCAAGTATTCCATTCTTCACGGAACTCCTTCTTCATGCATATCTCTTCTTATGTTTATCTTGATCTTCTTTCCTTTAATCAGCTACTGTCCTTATCTGATTGTCCTTCAGCACTTAAGTTCTAATATCCATCTTCTGATGATTATCTCCTGATAATATAAGTACTGATATCCTTAAGTCCTGACTTCCAGTATAAGTACTGATTCGCAGTTAAGTACTAATTTGTCCTGTTTAAGTAAGATCTGAAAACTAAACATAAATCATATCAACCATGACATTATCAAATATATCTAACAATCTCCCCCAACTTGTAAATTAGCATAATATACAAGTTTAACAGATATTTGATGATGTCAAAAACATTAAGTACAAATGCATGAGAATTAGACTAGATAACTACAACTTACAGTCCTTAAAGCTTTACCAATATTTAACTTCTGATAACAGCTTCAGTCTGTACAAATATCAGAATTTAAGCAGTTGTAGATCTTTGACTTGGCTTCATTATCTGATCTCTCTGATGTCAGGAGTTGTTCTGAGATAGTTCTTCAACAAACATCTCTCAGCATATCTAAGTTCATCAATCATTCCCCTTTTGGCATCTTTTAGCTCTGCAGTATCTTCACCAATTTGAAAAATTGCAGCCCTGAGATCATTAATCTTTGCTTTTCTTATATCCTGATCCAGTCTGATCAAATAAGCTTTATCAGACTCCAGATTGAATTCCACAGCCCTGTACCCTAGAAAGGTAGTTATAATTTGAGCAGTGTTGTGCTTCATTTCAACTATATCACCCTTGTAATCTCTGTACTTTGGAACATATGTGCTGTCCGACTTAACAGAATAAAGCCTTTTCTGTCTCTGAATCTGATCCTTCAAATAGTTTGCAGCATTTCCTGTTATTCTGTCATCCACTTGAAGTAAGAATAGTACATGCTCCAATTCTTCAAAATACTTCAATGGAATGGCATTTTGTCTTATATGATAAACCCTACCATCTGTCATGAAATACAACAAGATGTATTCTTTCAAGTAGGTATGGTAAACCATTTATACAGATTCCAGTTGATTCAATCTCTCAGGAGTTGCTCCAATACCTGGTTCACTCAAGGAAGTTGGATCATTGGTAGTGTTATGTATTCTTCTTTCATCAGCACTTCCTAATCCAGTTTTATCTCTTGCTTCCTTTCCAGTAACTACTCTAGCTTCAAAACCACTTGCAGCAGTCTTCAAAGGTTGAGTCTGTTTTGCTTTAGTGAATCCTGGTAGGAGTGTCTTTGGTCTATCTTCTGATATCAAGTTAACTTGAGCCATGTCAGAGGTTACTTGCTTCTTCTGAATATCAGAACTTACAGTTTCTTGACTCTGAACAACTTGAGCCATGTCAGAGGTTGTTTTAAGAACTTTTCTAGAAGTTAGAGCAAGATCATCCTTTTCATCAGTAATTTCTTCATCCTCAGGAGGCACATAAACCTTGATAGGTTCACCAACCTTTTCTTTACCCTTGGATCTTGGATCTATTTGTGGTTGTGATCTAGCCAATGTTGCTTCAATATGTGTTCTTTCTTTGATCACAATGCCTTTGAGTTTTGGAAGTGGCTTTTTACCAGAAGCTTCAGATTTAGATGTGACTTTCTCTGATTTAAGCCTGGCTTCTTCTTCCATTAAAATCTCCAAGTCCATTCCTGGATTTTCCTGAAGAAATAACTGTCTTGACATTTCCTCATCAAGATCTAAAAGTTCATCAGAACTTATCCTTTTACCAGTAGCAGAACTTATTCTTTTCCCAGTATCAGAACTTGTCCTATGACTTGTGATTTCAGCTTTTCTTGATGTGAATCCTCTACCTTGACTATGACCTCTGCCCATTCCAGAGCTTCCTTGATCATCTTTTCCATCATCCTTCCCTTTCAGTGTCTTGTTAGTCTTGCATTTGGACTTAATTACTTTCTCCCCCTTTTTGGCATCAGCAGGTAATAGGAGAGAGACAAGCAATTCCACTGAGGATTGGATTTCATTAAATTGTTATTGCTGAGAAGCTTGATTTTTCAGAATAGCATCAATCTGAGCTTGTTGATTATCTTGAGTCTTCTCAATAGCAGCAATCCTGTCAAAGGTAGGTTGGAAGAACCTTTTCTTGTCAAGTTTCCAAACTTCTCTTTGCGTAATAAATTTTTCCCGAATCTTGTGTAGCTCTGCATGAGTAGTTGAATGAAGACCTTTTAGATGTTTAGTACTCAATGCATTGACTCTAAGCTGGGTTTTGAAATCATCAGAATTTAACATTGCATCAGCTTTAGTCAAGTGCTCAGCAAGATTCTTTTCAGTTGGAACATAGGAAACTGAGTTCCATTCCTTAGTCCACTCCTGTCCTACAGGAGTTTCACTCCAAGGCACTGGTGCTTCTCCGGTAACAAACTTCTTAACCAGTTCAGACTTAAGAATAGTCTGCTGAGGAGCATGTCCTGAAGGACCTGCTTCTTCTGCATCTGCAGCAGCATCACCAGTATCTCCAGCCTTTGCAACATCAGAACTTACAGAATCAGTATCCTCTGATAGAACAACAGTGTGAGTAGCAATGGAGGCTTCAGCATCCTCTAATTGTTGATCTGGTTCTAAGTTCTGATCAACAGCCATATCCTGATGCTTACCTAAAGTCTGAACATCAGCATCATGATGCAGAGAAGGTGTTGCAGATAACTCAGGAGTTTGAACAACATCAGTAACAGGTGTTGTTGAAGGATTAGTTGCTGTTGGAGCTTCTAAGAGAATTACTGCAGGCACAACCAAGTTTTGAACATCAATATCATCACTTAAGCCTGGATCAACAGGAGATACAGATGGTGTGTTAGCCTTTTCAGAAACAGCTTCCTTAGATGGAGTTGATGGAGAAGAAGTAACTTTAGCAAATTCCTTTTCTTGTGAGATCAGAGATTCCTGATCCCCTTCCTTAGCTGCTTCCTCTTCATCATCTGAAACTGGCCTATTTGCCCTCTGTTTCTTGTATCTCTTTGTAGATTTGGATTCCTTGGGAGTTTCAGGAACTGTCATTCTTCTAAGCCTCTTGAGAAGCCTAGATCCCCCAATTCCAGAATCCTTCTGAGAAGTCTCTTTCTCAGCTTCACTAACAACAGGTTCTGAAGAAGGAACCTGTTCCTCAGTATCAGATTCATCTCTCAAGGCAATCTTCCTTTTCTTCTGAAGTGTTTTAGGAACAGTCTTTGTCTTCTTAGATTTAAAAGATGAAGGCTTCACAGTAGGTGTTGAGGGATGAGGTTCTGATGGTAGAACATCAGGAAAAAGTGCAGTGTACTTAACAGGGTCATAGGTGATTAAGGCTTGTTTAACAGATAAAGGTATTAAGAGGGGTCTTAACACAGCCTTCTTATTATCAGTAGATAATAAGTCAGTGAAAGCTCTTTTAGCTATTCTGAATGATGGAATTAAATCACCAAAATTTTGGGGTTGATTACAACAGAACTTATAAATAAGCTGACAAAATCTGGCAAAATATACAGTATTTCGATCTTCTGTCATTCTGTCCCCAATAAAACCTAAGACAACACTTGCATAATCAAAATCAGTTTGATTGATAAGAGCATACCCGATTTATTGGCTGAATATGGGAATTGCATCGAAATTTGAGCATTTGTTGGCAAAAGCCTTGCTAATACAGTCAAAGAAGAAACTCCATTCCCTCATTATGAAAGATCTCTTCAACTTGCCAAGTTTTTCCAATGTTCCCTCATATCCTAGACTGGCCATCATGTTCTGAAGAACTGGTTCGTCAACAGTAGAATAAACACAGTTCTCAGGTAGCTGAAGTGCTTGTCGAACCGTAGACAAAGTCACAACATACTCATTTTCCCCTGATGAAAAGATAATACTCGGGGACCCTTGAGCACCACCATCATCATATACTCCACTCCTCCAGAACTCCAGTACTTGAACTCCAGAGACTGATTTAGGCTCAGTTAGAGCGTACCCAATATCAGAACTAGTGAGAAATTCCTGAATGAAATGAAGCTCAGAGGGTGCCTCTGACGTGTTGAGTATAGCTGAGAAGTTATTAGGAACAAACTTTGCTCCATGGAAGATTATGTCCTTAGGTGCCATTAAAATTTGAGAGAAATACGGTTGCCTGTATTGTGTTTGAGAAAATGTCTATATGAAAAATTGTCAGTAGTTGAGAAAGAATAAAAGTAAAGAGAGAGAGAGATAAAAGAGAAAAGTAAATAAAAGATTTGACAATCTTTTCTCTCTGTTACTTATACACAAAAGGTAACCGTTGGGACACCTGTCAGACATGCAATAATAACGGATAGTTACTGGGCGCGAGAAAACAGTAATCATTACTTGCCCACTTGCCTTCTTTCAAGGAAAAAACGTTTCACTTTCCCAGATATGCCATTAATCAAGGTGAAACAGTTTTAATTCAAAATTGGAACCGTTCCCACTGATTTAATTTATTTTTCACTGCATCATTAATATTCTGAAAATAAATCAAGTGAAAATGACCAAGATAAATCAGATGAGTAAGTGCTGATAAAGGAAAATCAGAACTTAAATTAAAACAGAATTTATATGGTCATCAGAATAGTTAGCAGGATTTATCAATGCATTACAAATTATCTTAGAGACAAAATCTTGAAACAAAAACAAATTTCATTAATATATCAAGAGAATACATTCATGAAATTGAAATTACATCAGAATTTATACAAGATTTCCCTAAGCTGCTAAACCTAACATCAACAGCCTTTGTCCTAGCTCAAGAAGCAGGGCAAGGCTGACGATGAAGAAAAACAGGAAGAAGAAAATAAATCATTTCTTCTTCCTACTCTCGACAAACAGAATGGCGAGTCGAATGATTCGCTCTTGCTGGTGGAGAGCTTCTAGCCTTTCCTCCTCCAATCGCTCCAGATGGCGATGGTAGTCCATATAGAAGAACAAGAGGTGGGTGAGTACCTCCTGTGGGACAGAGTCCCATATCTCCTCAGGAATGGCCGTGACGTGCCATTCCTGCTGCCAATCGGCACAGCTTAGCTCCATATTGAAATTTTGGTAGTTCAAAAACATGTTGTATCTGACCATGGTATTTTTGAAAGAAAAAGTATGAAGGTAAGATGAGTTTGTGAGAAAGGATTTGATGGGAAGGCTGATGTGAAGTGGTTGCTTATATAGGCAAGAGAATGCCAGGAGACACAAAGGAATTTAATACTGACAGGTAGAATTAATTCTACCTCGTCTCCCCAGACTTGTAAAAAGAGAAACATTCATTGGAAAGAGAAAACATGGTTTAATGCGCACAAGAAGCAAGTAAAAGTTGAATGTTCAAGTACGAATACCATTAACCCTAACCATAGTGACTATTAATCTTCCACTTCAACATATTCTAGTTTGAACCGAGACTGTTATCAAATTTTATCCACAGATAAGTCAAGTAAAGAATTTAGACTGTAATATCAGAACTTGGACTTATATCAGAACTTAACAGTCATCAAAACATTATTTCTTAACTCGAAAAAGGAATGCCTATCTTAGTAAGTCCTCATTCAAGTTCTGAGTTATATTCTTCAGAACTTAATCATCAGAACATGCAATCAGAACTTGTCCTCAGATTTTGTGCAAAATGACACAATGACTGTTTATCTAAAACAACATAGACCACCACAGTAATTGTTCATCATTCTTATGGAGTGATTAGTGTGTGCATTAAGCTAAATTTCAGACAAAGAGTAAAGTCTGATTCACTTCAGTACATCTTATAAATAAGGCATAATTAAAACTTTGCTAAAGAGCTGTCATTATTATGTAACCTACTGTTGAATGAGTTCATGCTAGAGTCCACCTCAACTATTTTGTGCTAATTTTATGCATCTTTTCGAATTCCATTTTACAGTGGCTTCTCAGTGTAATTGAGTCACGACTGCTTATCAGAATTTATGCTATTATCAGAGTATTTCTCCAGTAATCATAGAGTGTGAAAAGTCACCAAGAAAATATTTTGCTTTTCTAATGCATATTTACTTAATACCAGCAATGCACTTGGGTCGTCCCTTTCACATTTTTACTCTAGATCTCAAAGGAGTACCTGATTTTATTCTTTGATCCTTTTGCTTTTTCTTTTTGATAGGAGAGGTTTATCAGCACTTAGTGCATTCAGCACTTAGTGCATTCAGCAGATTTACTAGTATCAGAACTTAACAGATGAGTAGCATAATTCTAATTTGTAATAACCGGGAAAATTATTAAAATATTTTATGTTAAATAAATGAATATTATGTGTTTTATAAGTTAAAATGATAATTTTCATAATCTTATGTGTGTTCCTGTGTGGACCGGAAAATTTTTTGAGTAATTAATATGTGTTTAAACTGCATTTACATGAATCGATTTGCAATCTGGACCCGTATTTATTTGTGTTTTATCGAGATACTCACTTTATCTCGTTTTATGTGCATTTGAATGTATTTTAAGTATTTTCGGGGTTTATTTTAAATCTAGAAATATTTTAGATTTATAAAAAAAAAAAATTTATGGACCAGGACCCGACCGGGACAAAAAGCCCCAAAATCTGTACATTTATTTTTTTTATAAAATCGAGGACTTTATGAATAACCCGTATTTTGTATTTTTAAAGTGTACTGATTTTCGGGAAAATTTTGATATCAAGAGTGTAAGTATATATAAAATATATTTTAAAAAAAAAAAAATTCCCCGTAAAGTATTATTTTGGACTTGTAATATTAAATTACGAAATAAAAACCGTATCGATTTACGATTTATCGGGATAAAATTCAGCGCATAAAAAGCCTCAATGTTTATCTGTATCATTATAAAAAAAAAATCAGAAACCAAGCAGATAAAGCTTGTGAGTTTCTTCTTATCCTGTAAACGAGTTCGACGGCCTGTTTCGAAGATTCAAACCGAGCAATCGATCCAACCATCTACTTTCACTGATTTTGATCTCAAAATAAAGCTTGCAATCTCCCCATCGTTTTAACACCAGAACCGTGTTCTAAGGTGCTGTGTTCTGTTCGAACTTTGTTCGTCGGAATCGACGAATTTGTGAAGTCAAGTTCCTGTGATTCTTTAATTATTTTGATGATAGCATGAGTTTATCCATGTTATATTCAGTCGATTCATGTGAAAAGTCGAATAAAACAGTAGTCGGGGTTGTTAAGTCGAGTTTTGGATTTTGAATGAGTTATTTTTCATTTTCTGGGATTGATTATCAATTGTTTATAAATCCTGTTGATTGTATTAGATAGTAGGGATCATAAGGATCATTTTAACATGAGATTTGTGTATGTTTGGTTCGATTTTAGTAAGAAACGATTTTGCCCTGTTTTTCAGTTCGATAATTAGTTCTTGTTGTTGTGTATTAGAAGATTTTGATCCTGGAAATCCATTGTTCATGATTAGGGCTTTAAAACCGTGTATAGCCCGTCGATTTTGAGTAAGAATCGGCCGAGATCGGATTCTCGCCGGAAAACAGTAGGATTAGGGGCGATTTTGGCCGGAGATTTTATTTATGTGATTGGTTGTTGTCATTTTGATGTTAGTTGTGTTGCTGTAGAAGTTTTGAGTTGAAGTGGGAAAAAAAAACGCAAAGGGGGCGATTGTTTTAGTACCGATCAGGGTGGCCGGATTTTTCCGAGGTTGCTGGAAAAAGTCACCGGATTCTGGGTTTTCCAGAATTCCGGTTGACTGTTCCTGGCGACCCGGAAATTTCTTGTCGACCCGTTTTATTAGTTTACCCGACCCGGTTCTGATCTTTATTCCCCAAAATCCAGCCTTCAAAACTTGTTTGTGGGATTTTCTGTATTATTTATTTTAAATTTTAAAAATTCATTTTTTATTTTTGAAAATCATTTCTTTAATTTCAAAAACCATTTAATAATTATTTTAAAAATTCTAAAAATTATGTATTTAATTATTTTAAATTCTAAAAATTATATTCTTTAATTATTTTCAAAAATACCATTTGATTTAATTATTTATAATTCATATTAGTTAATTATTTATGAATTTAGTTAATTGATTAAAAATCTATTAATCAATTAATTTTATTTATAAATAGTTAAATAAATGTAAATTATTTATAATTAATTCAAATAATTCCTGAAAATTATTTTTAGACTATTAAAAATTATATTTTGGTATTTAAAAATCAATTAATATTATTATTAATTGATTTAAATCTATTTATTTCTTATTTTATTTATAATAATTAAACCGTTCGTCCGTTTAATACGAAACGAACGCGTACAGACTCAGAAAAATATTGCGCTTCCAATAAAAATACTTTTAAGTCCTAATCTCTTTTGTATTGCAATGTCATTTGAGATGTATATCAGTTTGAGTCGGTATTTGATCGATAAATGCTAATATTGACCTAATTTTCATTCTGAACGCAGTGAGACGTACCTTTTAATGATCTGACTTATGTGTCACATGAAATATGTGAGTACGTGTTATATGAATACCATGATTACGTGTTACGTGATATATATGCTATCTGTTACAGTTTTAAAATGCCATGTTAGTTATATATGATCGGGTAGATGTCAAGACGTATAGTTACGTCGATTGAGTTTAGTTCTGTCAATTAAGATAGTCCTTTTGTTTATAGAATCAAGTAGCAAGGAGTGCAATCAAGTGTTAGACGGAGATAGTAGCCAGCATTTATAAGCAAAGTTATAGTAAGAGGTTATCGAGCATACCAGGCAAGTACCCCTAACTTCACTTATTGTTCAAGTGACGTTTATTTTGAATCATGTTATGCAAGTACCTCTATCTTCATTTATCATTCAATTGATATTGACTCTGAACTTTATTCTTTCGATTTCCATACTATTCTAAGTTCAGAATAGATAAACATTTTATATTTGCTATACATTACTCTATACAGTGGAACATTGAATTGAGATTAGCGAATAACTAATTGTTCTAGTTATTTCGCCATCGATTGTTGAGATAACTCTGGACCATGAGAAATGGGGAGTTAAATGGTTAAGGATGTCCTTTGATTCGGCTCCTTTGATCAAAATGTTTTATGGATTGGATGAATGCGTAAGTGACCGGGACGGACGGTCCAGCGGAGGGCTATTTCTATGTGTTATATGAAATAC